>NW_026623766.1:14659-47326 GCF_030028575.1 Malurus melanocephalus | reverse complement strand
TCTTCTTAAATCCTGTAGAAATTAATGGATTTCTTAATGGGGTGAAGCTAGCAATGGAGTTGAAATAAAATCTGAGAGAAGAMTGCTCCTGTTTTTCTTGTAGTTAATGCCTTGCTCTTCCTTCCAGAAGTGCCCCTTGGTTGTTGCCCTCATGTGGCTGCTGATCGACCCCTCCTGGGCTTTGGCCTCTCATGGTTAAATTTTTCTGGGTATTTGTGCCAGGATTTTTAACATTTTCACCCACTTTCAAAATTGCAGATTTTCTGCTTAGCTTGTTTAGGGATCTAAAGTTAAGCAGTACTCATCAGTTCAAAGACTGGGTGTCTTTGGRTTAATCCTTGACTTTGTGTCATTTTGGGAGTTCCAAGGGCCACTGCCCRTGAAGCCTTGGACGCCTACTGGTGCTTGCTGAAAAGGGACTTTGACACAAAGGATATTTTAAGAACTACTTTGACCACCCAAAAAGRGACTTAATGTAAGGAAAAGCATGGAAACAGGTTTGTCACTAGCCTGTTCCTTTGGATAAGGGGGAACTGCTGGACCAGGTGCCTCTATGAGCAGTATTAAGAATCCAACCACAGGAACTTGTTGCTATAGCAGGAGAATCAGGATCATAGAATCATTATGATTGAAAAAGGCCTCTAATGCCAATCTGTCACCTCCACCATGTTYACCACTAAACCATGTCCTGAAGTGCCACATACACATGTTTTTTAAACACTTCCAGGAATGGTGACTTCACCACTGCCCTGAGCAGCCTCTGCCAGGACTGGACAACCCTTCCATGAAGAAATCTTTCCCAGAATCAAATCTAAATTTCCCCTGACACAACTTGGAACCTTAGGTAGAGTCACTGACCCACAGTCAGGATTGCATCTCCTGCTGCAAGACTCCTGCTGCAAGACTCTTTGGGGGCACGAGGAGCCCAGAACTTGTGACTGGGTACTGTTGAGCAGGGCCYGGGTGGCCATGGAGGAGGATCTCTGAGCTAACTTGGTCAGGAGGAGAGATTGCTTCATCCTGTGCCTTTCTGTGGGCTGACTCCCTGGTGAGTGGGAGCCAAGGCTTTCCTCCTTCCCCACTCAAGGTTTGTGGCCCTTTAGGGAGAGGAGTAACTSTGCTGCTGTTCTTCTGCCTGTGCTGAGCAGTGCCCCCACCCCCTGAAGGGACCAGGGCAGAGCATTGTGGGCATCACCAGCGGTTGGATGTGACTGAAACAGCAGCTTTGATGAAACTACAAAACTACAGGATTCAGGATAAAGGGCAATTTTCTTTCAATCTTCATCTCACCCATTTCATAGGAAATCAGAGGCAAGAGATGAGATAGATATGCAGCAGCACTGCTCCAGTTAATTCAGTGCCACYGCTTTGGCATAAAAGAGCATTTGGGGTGAATCCTGAGCTGCCCTTTCTATTTTGGAGCACAGACCACTATACACTGTGGTCACAAGGAAAAGCTTTCTGCAGCGGTGCTGTTGATAAATCTTTAATAACATTGTGTCTGGTAAAGTAACAACCTTTCCGGCTCAGTCTGTGCTTTATGAACTGKTAACAGGTGAAGTCGGGTGCCAGGGGCCAGAGTGCCACTGCACCTGAAGCCTGGATGAATCACTGATAAGATGTGTCCTCATGGCACCATTTACATCMAATCCTCGTTTTTGCATAGCAAAATATTTCATCACACTCAGGTGCCTTTTTTCTTCCTTTCGAGCCCTGCATTTAGCTAYCCTGGGGGCCTCTCAGTGCTGCAGCCCTGCAACCCCACCTGGAGGATGCCCTGTGTCATCCAGCGGTGCCTCGCTCCGGCTCCAGTGACGGCTGGGAATGGCAGTGCTGCTGGCCCCCGAGGCTGCTCCTGCTGAACCCTCGGCAGTAGCAGAGAAGGSGAGAGAGAGATCTAATGTTATTTTTCCTCTATGGGCTCTGAGCTAATTCATTTTAAAAGCTCCTAGTGAAGGTTGAAAAGTGGATGCCTGTGCATCTTGAATATTCCTGATCCATAACGGTTGCACACAGCTGGATTTTGCTTCACATCTCTCTATGAAAGAAAAGTCCCACCCTCTGAGACTGAGGTTTCCAAATCCCCACGGGGCTGAGAAGCACACTCGAAATCTTGGGAAGAGTTGTGTTCCCTGGCCTCACAGCTGGCTTTCTGAGCTCAGATCTCTGCCCCCTCTTCAGTGTCCTCAGTCACCTTTCCACTTGCCCAGGTGTTTCACCTTTAATAAAGATTTGTTAAGAATATTTCCAAGTACAAAGGAGATCCCTGTATATTTTCAGGGAGAGAGAAGAGGCAAAAAATTCTGCAATCTTCATCCCCCCAGCTCTAGCTGGGGGCTTATCCTTGCTTGGAAGGACAACACATGTGAAAACTCCAAGATGTCAAAACCAAAGGGTGGCTCRTGGGAGGTGCTGGTGCTTCCTGCCCCTTTCTCCAAGCAGCCAAGGCAGCAGGAGGGCACAGGTCCCTGGTCCCACGCTGAGGGTGGGTGAGCCACAGCCTGRGCTGGTTCTGGATGTGCTGGCACAGGGGCCTGGGGTGGCACAAGGGACACAGTGCCCTGCTGCAATAACCAGGGGTGATTGAAGGCCAGGTTTGAATCAGATCTTGGGAAGAAATTCTTTACTATAAGGGTGGTGAGGCCCTGGCAGAGGTTGTCCAGAGGGTTTGTGGACTMCCCRTCCCTGGCAGTGTCCAAGGCCAGATTGGAAGGGGCTTGGAGCAACCTGGGATAGTTTAAGATGTCCCTGCCCATGGCAGAGGGTGGAATGAGTTGAACTTTAAGRTCCCTTCCCACCCAAACCACCCTGTGATTCTATTATTCTGTGAGAATAGAAGAGACACCAAGAGAGGGAAATCCAGAATTCATTCCTACTTTCAAATGCAAAACTAACTCCATTATGCACAGGTGAGCCCTGACCAGGCAGAGGTTCTGCTGGATCCTTCTAGACATATTACAGAAGCCAGAAAGATTTCCACATGCTCTTGGGAGCAGWTCCCTGCCTCAAGCTGCCGTGTTCTGATGGATACAGGATTCTCCAGAGGGGATGAGCTTGTCCCCTCGCTGTGAGCCTGGGCCTCAACCTGCATCTGAAGCTCTYGCCTGGAGCATTTGTAAGGCCAGTACAGGAGCTTTTCCTTCCCCCTGGAATCACACACTAATCCAAAGCAGGTCTGCTTTGCTGTAGTTTCATGTTGGTTTATGGCTGAGCCACAAGGTGCAGTCAGAGRTTCCTGAGGTGAGGAAGTTCATCCTTTGCTGAGGTCTCACCTGTGCCTCCGCTGCTGGCTCACAGTCAGTTCTTCATGTCTGCTTTGCTCTGCTTTGGAAGAACTCAGTTCTGCCAGGAGAGAGGGAGACAATTTACAGCAGGTAGGAACCAAATTCGAAGTCCARGTATGACAGGTAAAATTATAGCAGAAAATAATAATTACTATTAATAGYAATCATTTAGATAGCAGTTTTCTATGAAAGAGTTGCAATGGTATCTTTCAGGGTATTCCCAGGCCTGGAGCCCTGTGGGGCACAAGTGAAACTCATCTTGATGAGCTCAGAGTCAGTAAGAAAACAAGTAGGAATTGAACTCCTCATTGGGAGCTGGATGAAATTCAGGCCTGGATGAGTCTAGGCTGATTTTGACTGTGGAAAGATGAACAAGATTCATTACTCCATCACACCCTGTCTCTTCAACTGAAGAGCATGTGCAAATTAAGCAAAATAGTAACAGTGACATCAGGTTTGAAGATTCCAGGACCTCTGTGTGATAACCAGGGTCCCTTTGGTCCCTTTGAGATACTGTGAGGARTCCTACCAGTGCAGCTGTGGGATGTGGGGCTTTCAAACCAGTTTTGTTTTTTTTTTATCAGCACAGAGAAGGAAGAATTTTTACAGAGTGTGAAGGAGAACCCTGACCCACACAGGCCCGTCACAGCTTGCTTCCAATGCTCAGCAGTTTGTGCACTTCACAGTTTGTCRAATTCAGCCACATTCCCATACACATTCCCAGAATTTGAAACTCTATAAGGGATGGAATGGCCTGGGGGTGTACCCGTCATTTCTTTCCTAAGCCATGCACTCCCTGGTATGCCTGGTGAATCATGTTTTCTGACACTGAAAAAAAATAAATCCTATTTCAGGGTAAAGACACATAGCTGTCTCCCTCCATATCTTCCACAAGTCMAAAACAAATCTGAAGCATAAGGCCTTCCCAACAGCTTAAATTAKTTTTGTCTTTGATGCAGGAAATCTGGGGTAATGTTGGTGGTGATTAWATCAATTTATTCTCAAATATTTTTGGCACCAGTGAAAATGTTTAGCAATGTTTTAGTCATCCTGGTGTGGTGCCTCCTAGCATGGCACCATGTTTACCACTCACTTCCAAACTAGCTAAAACTTGTACCATTAAAAAGGGTGTGGGGCATCTTCTGGGCTGGAAGACTGGAAAAAAAGTAGTGGAAAAATCAGGAAGGAGGCTGAACGAAAGAGGAACCTGAGTTTTTGCCATCTCCGTTTCTGACAAAGCCTGACTTGTCTGATGAGGACCCTGATGGTGAGTGTCCCTGGCTGGGAGCTGTGGCACTCTCCTTGGGAAAGCAGCCAGGTTAGTAAATAGATCTCATTATGAGAACCCAAGGGGACAAAATGAACCATGAAAACAGATCTTCAACTGACTGCAGAGGAAGAGGAAAGTGAGTTAAAAAATAACCCATAGCATGCAATAGCAGGGCAGACATTTTTTTCCATCGTGTTAGGAAGCTGGATAATTATTGATTAGRTTTAATTTTGAAAATATTTATTCTGTGTCTCACAACCTATCCTGCAATGACACACCATTGACCCTCCCATGAACACGGCCATGGATTGAGAGCATCAGGAGCGAGGATGAGTGGGGGCATTCCCAGGGCTGGAAAGGCCCTGCGGGTGCTGGTGGCAGCAGCTGAACAGGAGCCCAGGTGTGCCCAGGTGGGCAGGAAGGAGCAGGGCACCCAGGCCTGTCCCAGCTGTGCTGTGGCAGCAGGAGCAGGGCAGTGCCCGTTCCCTGTGCTGGCCACTGCTGAGGCCCCACCTCAGATCCTGGGGTCAGTTTTGAGCCCCTCACAACAAAAAAACACCTTGAGGGGTGTTGGAATACAGCTAGAAAGCAGCAGTGAGAGCACTGCTCAACCCATGTCAGGAGTGGACATGGTAACACTGCTGGGCCGCAATCCATGGCAAACAGTGAGGCCTAGCACAGAACAGCCAGCATAAGAGAACAGCATGTTTGGGCGTGTTTGGGCACGTGCTTGTACTAGTCAGTGCTAGCCCTAAGYTTTGCAATGTTAAGAAAAGTAGATATAGTCAATTGTTGCTTATATAGGGGTTTGTTTTTAGTTACTGCTGAAAAGGTGTAAACACTCTGCTCTGTATCAATAAAATTGGCTTATTGCACACAAGCAATCTGCCCCGTCTCTTCAAATCGCCGACCGTCACCCCACAGAGGGGCTGGAGCATTTCCAGAGAAGGGGAATGGAGCTGGGGAAAGGTTTGGAGCACCAGGAACAGCTGAGGGAGCTGGGAAAGGGGCTCAGCCTGGAGCAAAGGAGGCTCTGGGGGGACCTTGTGGCTCTGCACAAYTCCCTGACAGGAGGGGACAGCCAGGGGKGTCAGGCTCTGCTCCCAGGGAACGGGGACAGGAYRAGAGGAAATGGCYTCARSCTGTGCCWGGGGAGGCTCAGGAAAAACTTTAATGGAACAGGTTGTCAGGCACTGAAAGGGGCTGCCCATGGATGTGATGGATTCACCATTCCTGGAGATGTTCAAAACATGTCTGGATGTGGCACTGGGTGTGTTCTACTCTGGCTGACAAGATGGTGGTGTGTTAMATGTTGGTCTCAATGATCTTAGAGAACTATTCCAAACTAAATGATTCAGTGATTTCATACAATGAAATAATTAGGTCAGTGTGAAAATAAGAAATTCCTGCCAACAACAGCAGCCTTCATACACCACATTTTTTCTCGTCAGTCTCTCTTGTGGATGTACTTCCAACAATGTGTGCTTGCTCCCTGACAGGCCCCAAAGCTATCTGCTGCCAGTCAGAGTCAACTGTTACATCAGCTCTCCCCATGCTGCTGCCCCCTCTGTCCTCCCACCACTGCCGTGTTCAGATGGCGGGATGGGAATAAATAATTAGTGGGAGGAGCACGGTGGAACTGCAGGTACAGCTGACACATCACCCTGCAGCTCTTGGGTGCACACCAGCCTCTGATGGAAACTGCTCTAAGGCCTGCTGTGGCCAGGCTGTTATTTATCTCTGCCTTGGGTGCCTTGTCTCATTTATTTCAGTTTATTTCTTGTTCCAGGGATGTCTCAGCTTCTGTCTCTGGTTCAGCTTTGTGGATCACCAGTGACTATCAAAGGGCTGTGGCAAGACCTCTGCRTGCACTGGGTGGTGGGGTCCTGGTGCTGGTGCATTCCCCCAACCCCTTGTCAGGCAGCACCACGATCTGAGAAATACCTCTGGGCTCGGCTCCTCCTGAGCTGATCACAAACACTGCTCCAGGAGCTGGTGCAGGTCTGCTCCAGGAGCTGGTGCCGTCCAACAAAACTCCTGCTTCTTTTTAAATCTCAGGGCCCTACAAACAGGAGTCCCAAAGGAGACCTTTTGAGCTCTCCTGGACCATCAAACTCCTGCTGAGTGGGACCTCTCAGAGCTGTGCTCGGGGGATCCCTGAACAATGACAGTTCCTGGGCTGATCTCCACATCCCTCCAAGGCTCCATCCTTTGCATTGAGAAGATGCAAAGGTATCTGAAATATTTCACCACCTTGAGGGGAATTTTTCTCAGGCACCTTGCACCGACTGTTTATGTTGCATGTCTGTGTGTGTGAAGGTGTGTCTGCCACAGCAAATATGAGAGAAATGCTGCTCTCCTGGATTCTGATAAGAGCTTTAGATAAGTAAGTTAGGCCTGTTAGTCACTATTGTGGTATAGCAAATCTTATATGTATCCTTTGCTAAATCGAAAAGTTTAATTATGGGTTACTTTAAGTTAAATATTGTTAAGTGTTAGTACTGCTAAGTCTAAATGCCCTTAAGTGTCATTCCTTTACTAAATTGTTACAGTTGAATTAAGTTACAAATAAAATGTTAAGTACTCTTAAGTTCTGTTARGTGTTACTGAGCCTTTAGGCCATATTCCTTTTTATGGTCACCCTTTCCATCCTTTTGTCTCGCACACACCTCCACATAGATAATTTTCAGTTTATTTCCGTTAAGATTGATTGACCCTGGATTTTTGTYTGTTGTTTTCCTCAGGGTGCCTTAATCATGTAGTCAGGAGTACAGTGAACCTTGCCGATGAACTTTGTCACTTACACATTAAATCTGTTTTTACAGACACCTTTGCCGGTGGTTCTTTAAGAGATCTTAAGACACTCTTAGCTCCTCCCTGTGAGGACCTGAGATTTGGCAGCTCCTCTCCTGCTCCGAGCGTGTTTCAGGTGTATGACAGAGACCTGTCCTTTTCCCATGGGAGAAAAGCATCTGCTCCTGAGCCATGTTGCTTTCCAAGATAAAGGTTGTGGGAATTTGGGACACAGCAAAYTCTCTCTTCTGCACCCTTCCAAGTTAGCTCAAGTTTAGCAGTCCTGAGTCAGAGTTTCGTTGCTTTCCAAGACCTTGGGGCATGGAGCCTTGTGCTGTTTTATGTGAAAGCTTCTAGAACCAAACTGAAGCGCTGAATGTTGTTCCACAGAGAACACTTCCCATTGCTGTGGGCATTTTTTTCCTAGACACATCCTGTCCTCTGAGGTAGTTTTTTTTGGAGCAAAATCTGCATCTGAATATACTGGTTGGGATGGTCTTCACAATGAGGGAACTTCACTTTGAGGGCATTGAATTTGTGTACCTTAAATTAAATGACCGTAAGAGCTGTGCTGGTTTCTACTAGGAGAAATAAAAAATTACAAATATCCACCATCTGGTGCTATCTGGGGTACCAGCTGTTTCTGTACTATTCCGAAGGAAATGCTCTATCTCCACCATCCTTCTGCAGTAYCCTTTCCTGGATATGAGTTGAGTGGTGGTAAAACCAAATGGGCCATCTTGAGAGCTACACCTTCTCTGCTAGGTCATCTCCTTACACACAGCCTATTGAAACTGCTGGGAGAAGCTCCTTGTTTATTATTTGATTTCTTAATGCYCTCAGCTGCCTCCATTCTTATGGGAGACTTGGTGATTTATTTTCAATGAGTGGTGTGTTTAAACATGCAAGTCACCAAAGATGTGAGTTCTATGTATGAAAATATCATCAGTTTTCTTCTAAGTGCCCCCACTGCCCTGCAGTAAGTAAATACACTTTCAGTAGAACCTGTTCTCACGTGGTTTCACAAAATGATATTGTAGAATAAGTACAGCTTTCCATCTTGTTTTTTGGGTGCTTTTCTTTAAAACAATTTGTAAAATTGCATAAATTGGTACCACATGTAACTTCTGAATCGGATAAAACTTAAAATGGCAACACCTTTGGTAAGTTAGAAAATCAGCTGAGCTTAATGTTTGCATTATCAGTCATTTCTCATAACTCTTTTGTTATGAGAATTGTTATTCTCATAACAATTATGAGAATAAATATTCGAATGATCAAGATTATCTGACTTTTTCTTCTAACAATAGAAGAGCATCCAAGCTTTTAGGGACACAGGGACAARCCTGTGTCCTACATTAAGGGGATGAGTGCAGTGCGCTGGTACCTCTGGTGCCCTGTCAAGTTGCACCCTCACCAGCCTCTGGCTGGCTGGCTCAGGGTGACTTGCAGGAAGACAAAAAAATCACAGAACTATTAAGGCTGGAAAAACATCTCAAAGATCAAGTCCAATCTTTGCCCGATCCCCATCCTGTGAACCAAACYGCAGCACTGAGTACCATGTCCAGTCATTTCCTCCACGGATGGAGACTCCACCACCKGCCTGGACAGCCCCTTCCAAKGCCTGAAAACCCCTTCATGAAAAAAATCCTCATGTCCAACCTAAACCTCCCCTGGCAAAGGCTGAGATCATTCCCTCTTGTTCTGCCCATTCCCTGGGAGCAGAGCCCGACTGACTCTGACTGCCCCCTCCTGTCAGCCCCCCGGAGCTTCCTTTTCTCCAGGATGAGTCCCTTTCCCAGCTCCATCAGCTGCTCCTGATGCTCCAGACCCTTCCCCAGCTCTGTTCCCTTCTCTGGAAATGCTCCAGCCCCTCAAGGTGTTTTTTGTTGTGAGGGGCCCAGGATGTGAGGTGGGGCCTCAGCAGTGGCCAGCACAGGGAACGGGCACTGCCCTGCTCCTGCTGCCACAGCACAGCTGGGACAGGCCTGGGTGCCCTGCTCCTTCCTGCCCACCTGGGCACACCYGGGCTCCTGTTCAGCTGCTGCCACCAGCACCCGCAGGGCCTTTCCAGCCCCTCTGGCTCAGCCTGGAGCTGCAGGGAGTTGCTGTGACCCAAGGACAGGACCTGGCACTTGGCCTTTTTGACCCTCAGACCACTGACCTCGGGTCCAGCCTCTSCAGAYACAGCTGTGGAGCCTTCCTGCCCCAAGATCGTCACTGCCAGCACCCTTACTGTCATCTGCAAACTTAGTGAGGGTAAAGAACTTGATAGAGGAAATTAAAACACCTGAATGGCAGTTGAGGGGGACACAGGAACAAAGATGATGTTTTCTGCTTCGGCCTATCTTATGTAAGACTCAGCACCAGAGTAAGCTCTGGCAGTGACCTGATTTAGAAGACAAATACTTCGAGTCAGTTCCAGTAAATATGGTTGCTGTCACCTGCTTCAGCAAGTACAGCTATGCTGAAAATCTCAGCCCAGGCTGTTCTGGATGCTGAAGGGACTAATGAGAAGGACCATGAGCAAMGCTCACCCTGCCCAGAGCTTATGAAACACGAGTGAACGGCTGACCTGGCACGAACCGCTTCCCACACAGCCTGGAAAATTCATCTTGCTTCACTATTGATGACCTCTTTTCAAGGGAAATATTTACCTCCAACCAAGAATCCTGAAAAAGCACAGGAAACCAAAGAATGAGCCCAAGAATGAGTCAAATYTCTGAATTTGTTTGCTTACCCTTGGAGATACTTGCCAGGATTTTAARGCAGCACCTGACTTAAAAGAATAATAATCCTGTGATTAAATTATTTATACTTGAAACTGACTTGCAGATGCTTTTGCCAGCTAAAAAATAGATGAACTCTGAAGGCTTCAGAGCCTTAAAATACAGATTGCATGTCTGAGGATGTTTTGCAAACTTACTTAATCACAGTAGAAGACATGGGAATAAACCAGAAGCCTTTGTATTTAAAAAGGATGTCCAGTAGCAAGTGGAACACTGCTAATGCCCATGCAGCCTCAAAGGCAGATGGATGAGTCTCAGACCAGGTTTTCATATGTTTAGAACCAAAAGGAGAGACCAGGTTCTCTGCTGTGATCCTTCAGGAGGTCAGGAGGCAGAAGGATTCATGGCAGATTTTTGTTGTGGTTCCGAGCCCAGCTCTGGAGGRCTCCAAGTGAACAGGTACCCATCCCCTCCCTGCAGAGCTCCAAATCCAGCTCCTGSAATACCACAATGTGTTCAATATTGGAAGTATCTTTTTTTCTTTCCATTCTGTGTATCCCAAAAGCYGTGTGTTGCCAAATCCACTGGAACCTGCAATAGAGAAGTTGCAGTTGAAAATAGCTTGGTGTGTGTTCCCTGCCCTACAGCTCTGGATCCTTTCAGCTCCACAGGTTCCCAGGGGATGGGATACACAAGCAATCRTCATTTCTGTTGGTCAACTCAGCACAAAGGATGCTGTAAGAACAGCTGTTACATTTTTCAGGAGAAATCCACTCTAACAGCTTGTTTGTCTGAGTGACCTGAAAAATTATGATCCAACAATGAGAAGAATAAAATGGAAAAAACCTGGTATGTTTGTCCTGTACCCCCAAGTGTCTCAGTGCCAGACAAACAAGATCATGTTCACATGTAAGAGGTGATTCTCCTCCTCCACTCTGCCCTGGTGAGACCACACCTGAAACATTGCATCCGGGTCTGGGGGCTTCAGCACAAGGAAAATCTAGAGCTGCTGGAGCAAGTCCAGAGGAGGCCACAGGGATGCTCCAAGGGCTGGAGCCCCTCTACTCTGGAGCCAGGCTGGGAGAGCTGGGGGTGGGGGTGTTTACCAGGAGAAACCTACAGAGAAACCTCAGAGCCCCTTCCAGGGCCTAAGGGGCTCCAGGAGAGCTGGAGAGGGACTGGGGACAAGGGATGGAGGGACAGGACACAGGAAATGGCTTCCCACACTGCCAGAGGGCAGGGATAGATGGAATACTTGACAGGAATCGTTCCCTGTGAGGGTGGGGAGGTTTTGGCACAGGGTGCCCAGAGCAGCTGTGGCTGCCCCTGGATCCACGGCAGTGCCCAAGGCCAGGCTGGACAGGGCTTGGAGCAGCCTGGGACAGTGGGAGGTTGTCCCTGCCATRGCAGGGGGTTCAACGGGATGGGCTTTAAGGTTCCTTCCAACCCAAACCATCCTGGGATCGACCATGGCAGTAGCAGGGGAAGTTACATTCAAAACTAGGCCAAATCATCCCAAGTTTGAAGCCAGCAAACMTCAGCAGAGCCTGGGTATCTGTCTGCATCTGCCCTTGGTCAAAAATTAGAGGATTAGCTAAGTGCCAGAAAGACTTTTCTTCTTGTTTTTATGTCTTGATTAAAAAACCTCAAAGATACAAATCTGGCAATGAAAAATATCTAATACTCATACCTAATGTCTTTTGGAGAGGTTATGTATTTAGGAGAACACAAAGYAACACACACCCAGATCAGGTACAAAGTTTCCTGTACAAAACAGAGGTAGCTGCTCCCAGACAGCCTCTCCAAGCTGAACCACATGTGCAGATGGGCAAATATTCCAGTAGGAGAACAGTGAAAGGCAGCAAAGGTGGTACAGTCAAAAATCTTATTGAAGTTAGTGACCACTGTTGAGCCATAGATGAATGTCAGTCATACCGGAAGGGCTCTGCCTACCGTCACCTATTTCCTCCAAAGGAAAGGTTTTTCAGATTTCCAACACTGCTCTCTGGCCAGGCAATTCACTCCTCTGCAGCACTGAAAGTGTGACAGCCACGAGTGGGTACCAACAGTCCTGCAACAGTTGGTGGTTTGTAAAAAATAAATGCAGGAGGTTTTCCTGTGTGCCTCAGTCAGAACTTGTTCTGAGCTATGTTTAAATTAGTACAGTACACAGAGTTAAACCATTGCCTGCCTGGTTAAATACATTTGACAATGGAAATGAAGAAACTAAAAGACAAATTAGAAAATATAAAAGAATGTTTATTCCATTATTAATCACACACGTTTCTGATTTGTTTTCTGTTAGTAATTCCTACAGAATATTTACATGAAAACCAAGTACATCATTGGGCTTTGGGACATAACCAAAGAGAAATACCAGTAATAAAAACTGTAAATGAGATGAGACACATGAAAGTAAAACACCTATTCTTATGTAGAAAATTCAGATTTTTTGATTGCAGGTATGATACTTTGGAAATAAAATGATTAAAATGTTTTTGTTGAAGAAATTCTTGTAACCTACACCATTACTAGCAATACTGTATTTAGAAAATGCCTAAGTCCCTGAGCCAGCAGGTAAGAGCCTAGAAGATATTTATATCTCTATATATATTTTTAAAACCAAAAAATTTAAAAATTTTTTTTGCTTTTAGCCACAAACTCATAAAAGTAAAAAACTGCAGTAATCAATGATGGAAAGAGAGAGAGGAAAGTAGAGAGAAAAACTTCATTTCGCCACTTGAATTGCTGATAACAGACACTTGGTACCAGTTTAGCAGGTAAAGTTCACCCTGGCTCCTCCAGTTTACCAGATGAGCCCAGAAAAGGTGGCACTTCTAATTGGGTTTCCAGAAATTTGATATAAGAAAGAACCTTTTACAGTGAGGGTGGGGAGGTCCTGGCACAGGGTACCCACAGAAGCTGTGGMTGCCCCTGGATCCCTGGCAGTGYCCAAGGCCAGGCTGGACAGGGCTTGGAGCAGCCTGGGACAGTGGAASGTGCCCCTGCTCATGGCAGGGGTGCAATGAGATGATCYTTAAAGGTGCCTCGAATCCAAACTATTCTATGAATTAAATAAATACATAAAAAGCACAGAATACACAGAATAGCAGTTCATGGTAAGAAACTATTAACAATTAGGTTGTGTCTGTGCATGAAGGACAGGACATTTTAAATGTTCCAAAGAAGAAACAAGACAWATGAGCACCTGTGAACAAAACAGGACAAAAGAATGCTGTTTGTTTCCGTTTGTCTCATCTTTGCTTTAGCTAGAGTGGAAAAAAAGGAAAACCAAGGCACAGCTACCTTTACATGCTGCAAAGGAAGAGCCYTGCTGGGCTACACAGTACATGGGCTTGGTGCCAAGCTGTTAAATAAAGGACAATGTGACTGCCCAAATCGAAGGCCTGATATTTCTTATCACAGTGCAAATGACAAATTGCCACAAAAACCAAAGGCATGTAAAAAGAAAAGTCCTGTGAAGTGCTACCAGGTGATACTTCCTTGTTTCATGAGCTTATGCCACTTCTCTGAAAAAAAATTAAGTTTCTACAGAAATTGAAATGCCTATATTCCAGAAGAACAATGTCCTTGGGGCAAAATCAAATTTTTCTTAGATGCCAAACAGTTTAAATATTAGCACATGGGAAAATTCTAGATATACAAATGTGTTGGTTGTTGGAAATTTGAGAAAGCTGCTTGATGTGTCCAGCTTCTTTAGATTATTTCTCATTCTTCACTGTGTCCAGTGTAACTGGCTCAACTGCAAATGGCATCTAAMATGAATGCTCCAGGTCTCTGAAACACAAAGATATTGAGATTTTAGTCACATGGGAATTACAGTAAACGACATATTCRCTTTAAAGGGGGGTTTTAAGTTTTTTTGTGGAAAAGGGTGCTTAATAGCCAGTAAATGGTGATCATCCACTTCTCTCAGGGTTTTGAGGAGACTGGGACAAGAGACTGAAAACCATTTATTTTTCAAATTACATTCAGTTGACTAGATACTATTAGCAAGGRCAAAGTGTGCAAATGAGCAAATAAGAGCTGTAATGTTCCAAAGCAATACAGAACTTTCACATTTAACAAGTCTGGAGCAAGAAGACAGATTCTGGACACCACATTTGGCTGTTTAATTAGGAAACTGCAGTGTGAGAGCATGGAGGCAGGAGCCCACAGCTGCTGGTTCTGTACCATGTTTACTAAACTTGCTTTATACACGCCCTGGTCTTGCCTCTACCTGAGCTTACATAAACCAGCTGTTTGTCCTTTATTGAGGCACTGAACTATGTTTCATGCTCACATGACCATTACAGAGAAGTTACAGCAGAACTGTTTCTCGTGTAACCCAGCTTTCTAAGAAGGCATTTCACAATCTGGGTCATGACCAAGCCACAAAACCCTTTGGGTCAGAAGCTGATGGAGTGCAGACGGAATCGTAGAGGAGGAGCTCCAACACCAASGCTGCCACCACCACCTCCTTGCTAGCATGTGCCACCAGAGCAAACCAYGGCACAAACCCACTGATATTTCCTTATGCCTATTTCAGATTCTTGGCTCTGCCTCTGTCCCTGCATGTTTCATCCTGCAAAGGCAGCTAGAATTCCAATCACCCTTCATCTGCTCTCTTGGCTTTGCCAGTGTCATTCTGGGGCTCAGTATSGCTTTAACGTGTACTGCTGAAGTCAACATTCTACCTGTATTTCTGAYAATAGCTCAGATAATCTATGTTCTCTTTACAGATGAAATTAAGTATTTACTAGTCTTTTTGCAGTGACTATGGCCAGAAAATGCAATAAAACGATCTTGTTTCACTGCCAGAATTTCAGGGGTTTTGGTTAAAGCAGAAAATTACATCCACACCCTGAGATAAATTAATGTAGTTCTTTATCTTTCTAGCAATTTTTTGCATTGATTTCACCCCAATGCCATTTGCATGGATGATAAACTTTGCTCTGACTCCCACTCTTGTTACAGGTTCCTATTGTGCCATTCATCTACAGATTAATGGTTTAAAGGCCTTGTATCTTCCTTTTCATAGAGAAAGGGTTTCCTCTAGAAGTTTGCACAAAGCAGTAATGATACTTGCACAGGCTGTCTGTGTGGTAGCCAGTGTACCATGGTCTGTCAGCCTAGTAATTTCTTCTTTAGCAGGTATCTGACCCTGTGCTGACCTGAAAGACCAAGAGCCAGAGCAATGTTGGCACACACACAGACTTAGCAGTGCTATTTTAAAGGCAGATGTTGACCATAGTGCTTTTTGAGTCACAAGCCTACAATTTTGGTTTMTCTCCTCCCAAACTGCTATCCTAGCTAGGAAGATACCCAGTTTGATCCCCGTAATTCCTGTATTTATCCTTCTGTGTAAGTAAAGAACAAAGTTGAAAATGCAGGTAGAGCAACAACATTGTTCTAAAGGGCCACATGTGAAGTGATAGTGCTCATCTTTGTGGGCTGAGTCTCCACACAGCAAAGCCCTGTCCTGTGGAGGACAGAAGAGCCACACGATCTGCATAGGAACTGAGAGGCTTCAGCATGTGTGGTGTTGCATGTCAGACTTAGTAGCCCTAGTTACTTGGAAACAGATTGTCTTCAGGGTTAACTAACAGACTGCATGCAGCCCTGCCTTARAAAATGGAGAGGCATCTGAAGAAAGAAAAACACCACTATTTCCATTGTTGTCTTAGCAGTGAGGAAAAGGAGTGGCTAGGCCAGAATAATCCTTATACTTCCTATGCGTGACACATGTAAGGGGCCCCTGGCAGAGTGAGGTGCTGCCATCAACTTTTGAATTCCAAATTTACAAACACACTGTAATAACTTACCAGTTCCCAGCAGCTTCTGCTTTTTCATTCATGTTGAACCCGAGTATTTGCAAGGACTTGAACTGCACAGATAAGGTTGTTGCTGTTTCTAAACTGCCCCAGGGCACCCTTGTGTTTCCGGAYGCCACGCCCTGCTACCTCATGCTGCAGGGACACCACACTCACCTGGTTATTACTGTCTTGATGCTGACTCAGCCACTGGTTTCTGCACTCCAAAAGCAGTGATAAAAATATTCACAACTACTATAATGAATACTAGTCCAGTTGCAAGGTTGTTGAGGAAATTCAGCTTTCCATGTTTTGCAGGATTGTTAAGGTCATATTTTACTTCAAAGAAAAAGGAGAAAAAAAATGTTTAATGATATGTATATTTTAAAATCCAGAATAAAAGGTTTCATACTGATGTAGTTCAAGAATTTATCTTACTCTGAGCTATTTGATTCAGTCATATTTYAAAGGAAAGTCAGATTCTGCAGTGTCAGTAAAAGTGCTAAGGAGAAGCTCTGYAACCACAAGGAGCCTATTAATTAACATAATTAGCCAGTAATTAAAATCTAATCTCTGTGGAGACACATGGCAAGTAACGGATGAACTAACATCACTAGAAATCTTCTGAGTTCTTGATGTTTYGAAGCCTAGCTTTGTTGCAACCTTTAAGCATTTAAAAGTCTTGAATACATGAAGCTGGCAGCCCTGAGAGTGAAGTTAAATTTCCAAGCTAAAATGCTACAACTCTCTTTRCCAGTGCAGGATTTTTCTTGTACTGGTGACCTTTCTCAGCTTGTATTCCCTTGTACTCCCTGCTTTTGCCCTGATTATGTTTTTAGAAAGCAAGGGCACTCTATCTSTTAAACAAAGGGAGATGTCAGAGCAGTGTAGTGGCAGTCCTTTCAACAGAGAGCATCTGCTGTGTAAACATTTTCCTTTACTTCTTGCAGTTGTTTTTTTGGTTGAATTAATGTGAGTGAGGGAGGCTCACACAAGGGAGATAGCATTAATTTAGTGTAAGCTTTGATTCCAGGCCTTGTGATAGCACACAAATTAGTTACATTGGGCATAGGGCTGATATCTTGTTTAGGACAGTGAGAAGTTTGGGGCRCTTGCCTGGCATCATAGAATCATTAAGGCTGAAAAAGACCTCCAAGACCATTAGGTMTAACCTTTGACCAAATGCTATCGTGCCCACTGAAACAMCACATGAAAACCCAAGAGTTTCCTRTTTCTGTTCTCTGGCAGTAAAGGCTCTGCAGCTCAGACCCTTGGCTACATTTCTTTGGTGCTTGTGGAGAAAGCGCTGATGAATTCTGGAGTGTGTTTTGAGAATGGGTTTTGTATGGACTCTTAGTTTTCAAGAGAATAGATCACCGGAGTTGTGTCTGCATGTGCATAACACACGAGAGAAAGTTTATACCTGACGAGTTTTTACAGCAACACAGAGCTCCTTCTGATAGGCACATACATGGACATATAGCCTACAGCTCTACTACACGAGAGAAATCTTGTTATTTGCTTGTAACACAATGTATGTGTAACACACCCTGTTACATACTCCAGAAGTGAACTACAGAACGACTATCCCCTGTTGTTGAAGCGGTTAAGTCACAGTAAACACACTCGTGATGCTGCAATACCAACAGCCAGGCTCACCTGGGGGCCCTAATTAGGARGTCTAATGTGTTTTGGTTTCAAGGAATTCTGGGTGCCTGTTCAAGTCCTGTTTGCTAAAGCAGTGTAGTCAAACATCACATGCCAGGCAAAGCACTGAAGAGGYTGAAGTGTCTGAGAAGCTACTGCACCTGTGTAGGAATGAAATAATTTAAGTTCAGTAKTACTTCAGCTTAAAAATGAGTTTACACATCTGGAAAGCATCTGGAGGCATGTGGATGCTTGCAGTCCAACAGGACCTGGAAGGACTCTAGTACTGGCATGTGAATGAAGAAGAATAAATGAAATAGCACAACTAATTTGGAAATATGGAGTACGAGCATTTGTGACGGTTGGTTTAAAAAGGAAGGCAACAATGGCCTAACTTGTTACAAGAGTTAAAAGAAATCATGCTGAAAGACAAACTGACATTTTTAGAGCTGACCCTTTGTGTAAAGGAGGCTCAAAGAAGACAAGTAAGTAAWACTTGTCAGTTTAGGAAGAGCTCTAAATTTTGAAGTAATCTATCTTTGTAATTACAGTACTTAAGATGAGGATGTTTGTGAAAACGTTCTTAAGAACAGTTATTCTTTAAGTATTTTATTATAGTGGATTACTATAATTTTATGCCACTGAAACTATTTAAAGACATTCTTTGCTTTTCTTCCAAAAAGTTAAGGTTATCAAATCACTTGGAAGGACAAGTTTGCTGAACATTTCTCACATTGTTTTTRTGAAAAGCTCTTTTGAAGAAGGAGAAGCTTTTAATACCTAGTAGAAACTGTGAGAGCTGGTAGCTCCCAGGATGAAGCCCTGACTCAAGGAAAGAAACTGGATGGTGGCACAAGCTTTTATTTGGTCTTGTGAGARCTTGTAGAGACAGAATTTCATAGCTGGACAAAAACAAACTATTCCTGCAAGCCAAAACTATCAAACATACACTGTGAAAAGCTAGTTCTTGCTTTGATGGCTGTATCTTCATAACTTCATGTCCTATTGCCTGTCTTCTTCCCATCTCTTGACCTCAGCAGGACAGCATTGCTCCAACAGTGTGTCACCATAAGCCAAGGGCTCTGCCACCCTCAATGTGACCAAGATAAAACTGACAGCAATTTAAACCGTTTCAGCCATGTCTTGCAGAAACAAGGATTAAAAACCAGTATCTGAGCATACATTGAGAAATTATTGCCCAACAGAAAGACAGGAAGCTTGTTTACAGTCTCAGRGCCTGCTGAAACAATCAGGGAGATGCCTTCAACTGAGGAACATAGAATTATTTTGCTGATTTTTCCACTACTCTCTTCCCACACCCAGCATCAACATATGGTTTTTTCCTAGTCCCTTTCTGCAATCTCTTCTGAGCCAAGACCYGGATTCTGCTCTTGTACCAACTTTACCAAATGCAGAAACAGCTGTATTCCATCTCTTTYGTAAAAAAGAAAAAAAGCTATGTCAACTGCATATCGATTTTAAAAGCCATRTATATCCTGGATCCCTAGGAACTTCTTCCTTGAACAGAATGTTGTTTTTTCAGCTGTGAYAAAAGGGCAGAATACTGAAAGATTGAGAGGGATGCCAAAGGTGCCAATCATAACTCAGTAAATGCCTGTGTGAACTCTGCCTTCTCATCCACATTAGGCCCAAGCTCAGTTATCTCACTAAAGTAAAGGGCAAGAGTTGAAAAATGTTATTAGAATAAATGATGACATATCAATAGCAGAAGTGATCCACAGCTCTTTCCTACCAGTGGAAGTGTCATTTATTCCTGTGAATAATGGGGTTCAACATTTCCTCCGATTTCTACTAGTATCTCTGATTCTCCAAAATGATAGTCTAGGGCTGCTGCTAATTTATGTTGCAGGTTTTCAGCAATTCTGCAAAGTGCCACTGGATTATTTCTGCATTTTGCCTCACAAMAGCACAGGGGAAAATACCACAGTAGATTAAGATAGCAAAGAGCGTTACTGAAGGCTTATTTAAAGTCAAAATAGAAACCCCAGATTTCCAGAATAGTGATGTCTCTCCCCTCTCTGTGGTGTTTCAGTCAGGCTTTTTTGAGCAATTCATGCYCACTTAGCAATGACAATGTTCTACAAGTAAGTCTGGTTCTACAGCTACTTAGAGCAATATTCGGCCTTACAGAGTAAGGCAGAGGGTATAGAATGTAAATGTACTATTAATTTAGCAATGCTACCTTAAAATACCTATTTTTTAGTGATAAATACCAAGTCCCGTRTCTCAGTGTTGTACTTATTAACATTCAATGTCTCTTTTTGAGAACAGCATAATCACTGCATTGAACTTGCAGGAGTGTTAAGGTCTGTAATTCAACAAACAAGACAGAAAGKGGAGAAGGGAACTAATTCTACAGCTGCCTCATTAAATGTGTCCAAAGCACACACTAACACAACTCCTATTTGAACTCATTCTCTGAAGTGATTTCTAGCATATGTTAAAGGTATTCCATCAATGTTCTTGGCCAGAAAGTAGAAAAGGTTTCCTTAGCAATAGGCAGAATTCAGTATGATCAACCTGCAGTTCCAAGATGCTACTCAGAATGTATTTTACTATCACATGTCACTTCAAGTTTTGGACTGAAGTCATGTGGGTAACAGGTGAGATACACTCTTAGGAGGAAACGTTGCTTCAAGGAATCTTGCTTTTTAAATTTAATTTCAGTTCAACATGGATTTGAAAATTAACAATACCAAGTATATTTATACCATTTCCCACCCAGAGATTTGGGATCTCCAGGTGGAGAATGGTAGATGCAGTTTGATTGCAACACAGTCAAGCTGAAGAAAACATGCCACACCAACATGAAGATGGACACTTTGACTTTCACTTCTCTTTTGGAGTTCTGCATTTACAATTCTTATATCTTTCTTATATGACTGATATGCAAGAGAAACATTTCAGTCACAAGATGAAGTAAGAGGTCTTGCCAAAAACAGTATTATGAAACTGGATAGACTGCATTATCCTATCTGGCCTACTGATATTTCTTTTATATTTCATTATTTTCCTTCCTYCTCAGGCTTTCTGAAGAGAAAAACATTCATAGTCTAGGCAAATGAGTAGGAGGAAGTTGATAAAAATTGAAGATTTCACATAAAGCTGCCCTTCCTCCCTTTGTTGCAGTATTTCCATGGTTTCAAGAGAAAATCTGTATTTTTGGATATTAGGAAACATTTCTTCACTGAAAGGGTTGTCAAGAATTGGAACAGGCTGCCCAGGAAAGTGGTTGAGCCCCCATCCCTGGAGGTAATTAAAAGATATGTAGTTGTTGTAAAAGACATGTTTATGTACATGGTTTAGTGTGAACATGGCAGTGCTGGGTTAACTTTTGGACTAGATGATCTTAGGGGTCTTTTCCAACCTAAATGATTCTATGATTTGCAATTGGTTCTGAGGTAAAGGCTTTTTAAAAGCARATGGTGTATCTATATACTATCATACAAGCTGTGTCCTGTAAGAAAAATACATGTTGCTACCTACCAAGGAATATCAGGAGCACTCCTACCATAACTTGCAGGGTGAGTGACAGACTGATAAGAATGATCAGCGGGATGTAGAAGGAAAAAGAAGGCCCTTGYTCCATCACGGCTTTGAGCTGGGACGCGTTGGCCATCAGCAGGGCGATGTCCAGCATGCTCTCGGCRGCGCTCTTCTTGTTGGCGTAGTGGTTGATGTTGATGGGTCGGTTCCTTTGGAACCACGGTGATGTTCTGTGCTGAAGTCAGCAGAGAGGAAAACGGTTATTGACATCTCTTTTAATTGGTGGTGASTGAGAGATCACTCAGCCCATCAACTGATTTCTGTAATCACATGGGCAGAGCTGCAGCAGTACTGAGATAATCTGGGCAGCCCTCCCACAGTTACTCCCAACCTCCAGACAGGAGAGCAGAAAACAGTGCCTGCTGTATKGCCCTCTGGCACTTTTGCCAGCTTGCCTGTTTCTACCATGGGAAAAGGAAAGACTAGGAAAGCTGAAAAGCTTGCACTGAAAGCAGACAGGGAAAAACCACTATAACACAATCCAGCAAATAACAGGTTGTTGTGACAAATTTACTCCCGAAGATATGCTTAAAAATACAGATAATTATTAAATTAGTTTTCTCTCATCACACATCTAAAAAGTTACTTTACTATTCATGARTCTTATTTTAAGGATTGATGTGAACCTGGTCACTGTATGAGCTTTGCTTACCCTCCTTTCCCTGCTACTCCTTCCTCCACCATGCCACTGTCCAGGGCCATGCATACACCCACATCCAGATGTTTTTCCACTTAACTATCATATGATCTGTTGTTGCCAAGAACTGCCCAGTTACAAGAGAATCTTTTGTTTTCCATTTTCACATCAGCTGTTTTTGGTTTGGGATTGTTTTTTTGTTTGGGTTTTTAACTTTTTTTTTTAATTAAAAAAACAGGAAAATAAAAAAACCCAGGAAAATAAAAACCAACTGCAGGGCAAACCCAGAGCTAGTTAATCCAACAGGATGAGCATATGAGTGTTTCCTGGTCATGATTCATGTGACCCGACCTGAAAACTGATGCTTATCTCCCCAGGGTGCCTAGTTCTCCATGGATTAGATGCACCTTAGGGTMACTAAGTTAGACTTAGCCGCCCAGCTCCACAAGGAAGGAAGTGTAGGTGATCCTCTATCCTGCTGCCTCTGAATAGGTTAGGAATTTAATTCTTGCTGCTYTTACTTTTAGGCTTTATTTTCAAAAATAATAGACAAATATATGAAGAGTCAGCTTATCCTAGCTGGCTTCTTTAAACCTCCTTCTCAGAGGCCTTTTTACTGCYCAAATATGTTCCTGCTTGCCAGAAAATTCTGTGAAGAAGCATGGCTTCACAGGTCAGTTCACAAGCTTTTTTTTCTGCCAAGAAAAGCAGTCATGTAATAGCAGCTCCACTCAGCTTCTTCATGAGAGCAAGCTCTTGGGAAGAAAATGGCTCTGAGTCGGATGCTGACCTTCAGTCAGGAAGAACTTGATATTTGGTTTTGTCTAAATCCCATGATCAAAAAACATACTCTGAATGGAGAATTTATCCCACACTTGTTACCTTTCTTCTCAAARAGAGCTTCCTATTTTCACCCCCCTGCCCCATTACACTACAACATTTGGATACTTCAGGAAAAACACTGCAACTCCTGCATACCATCCACCAGAAGCACTAAACCAGGAGCAGATGTTCATGTTTCCCTTACGAAAGGAAAGCAGCACTGAATATTTGCTGGCAGTACTCAGCAGAAAATCCAGACTAACATTTTTCACTGTTCATTGTGCAGTAAAAAGCCAAACACTCTTGGCTATCTGAGGCACCAATGGAATAGGAGATGGGGAACTATGCATGAAATAGTGAATTCCATTTCTCAGCAGGAATKAAAAGAAATTGTTCTCAGCACATAGTAGAAGTAATTTCTACTTTGTTGCAAGCTCATAACAGCAGATCTTCTTCCTATGTTAAGGAGCTAATTAACCTCTTCTTGCCACAAATACTGACTTTGAAATATCTACCAGGGTAGCTGCAAGTCAGTTCTTAATTCTGATGGGAGGGGACTGCAGTGAAAACATGACAACTGATTTCTTTGTCTTCACTCTGTGTTGGAGTGTGAACATGTTTGGCTTTTTTTAAAAACTACACAAAAGAGTAAACAGCATGGGCAAYGTTTTCCTTTCAGGTACATCTGTGACTCCATGATGGAAGACAGTTCACGATCTTTTCCCTGGGGAAATGCACTGCTGCACTTTCAGGACCTTGCTGTTTGCTAATTTTCTGTATGGCAGAAATAGYAGACTCTGGCATTTGAACTCTGGGGCAAGCAAAGAGCCTGAGTSACTTCTGGACTCCAATAAATGGAGACTTCAAAATAGGGAGCTGCTAAGGAAAACTACGACAAAACTTCATTCCTGGAATGACAACTCAGCTATTAACTGTGTTTAGTTTTCCAAAACGTGGCATTTTACTCAGTTAAGAGGCTTTCAGCTACCATTCCTGAAAGCAGACCAGTTCAATACTGGAACTAGGCATATGGAGAACTCTAATGTCAGAGCTTTTCCTCAGCCTTTTCCTCTTGCCTTYACCAGGAACAATGAGCTGTAAACATGAAAACCCCAGAAACATGCACTTCCTGTCTCCTGACTGATGYTGGGAAACCATAAAACAAAACAATAAAAAAAGCAAATTAGCCTTTTCTTCTGGGAGCAAGCTGAAGGCCGGGAGTATTGAAACTGATGCAGTCAGTATTACATGGACACTTTTTAAGATCAGACAGTGTTACACAGAAATATACAGAGAGGCAATGAAAGAAGAGATGCTGCCTTGACCTCAGGAGAGTGACAGTTGTATACAACAGAAATTATAGCAGAACTTCATTATGTGACTTTATGGTTTCAGGGAGATTCCAAGCATGTAGCAACATGTGTAGCCCACAGCACCAAACAACACTCACAGTACCATGCTCACCTGCAGGGCTGCAGAGAGGGAAAGTGCAATGTCTGGAGATTGTCTAGGATGCAGGTAAAGTAAGGCTTTTCCTGCAGGTGTCACTTGGCAAAAGAGCAGTATGCATTCCATACAACCCACTTCAGTCTCAGTGTAACCAAAACACCTTGTCACACACATTCAATATTCAAATTASTTGGTAGAGACAAGCTAAGCCCTTGTGTTGGTATCTCCAAAGGAGTTTGAACAAATCAGCACATGCGTATTCACAAGTGTCTAAGAGCCAGGTGCAGCTGGGACTGCATTCCCTGCACTATTSCCTGCCTGCCTACAGGTTCCCAGTGCTGCAAAGCTTCAGCCTCTCAGCACAACAATCAGCCCTGCTGGTCTATGCACAGCTAGATAATGGACAGGAGTGAAAAGCCTCTCCCTCCTCCTCTATCTGTAACTGGAAGAATCCCATGGAAGAGCTTATTTTCACAGGGACATGGTGGTGACCCCACAGACAGTACCCTGTGAGGGTCTCTTCACAGAAACAGGGTCTGTTTGCTTGCCMAGAGCGTTGCACTCTGCAAGGAGAACGCTACAATTACATGTCATAAACTGTCATTCTTTTGGTTCTGTAAGACCAAACCTYCACTCCAAGATTGCATCATATTGGTTTACAGTCTCCCAGTATTGGTACAGACTTTGCCACTACTTTGCGTCACTCCCCATTTCAGTGGTACACCCAGGAGAACTGAGTCCCTTTGAAATACACAAAGGATTTATTCATTACATTTACTAGAAAACAAATAGAAGCAGCTCTGGGATAAATGTCCTTAGGCGCTGAGTTTCATGAATCACAGCTAAGCCTCACCTGGTGATTCAACAGGAAGGAAACTGCACTGAAAATGGAAATATTTGAAAAATGAACAATAAAGTATCTTTGCTAAATACAGTAACTTGTTATAGTAAGGATTACAGCAGTTTTCTTTCTATTTGSGAGTTAGTTATTAATGCAATTCTGTGGGTCACGAGCCTTGATTCAAAACGAGACTGGACCAGAATGACCTCTGGGTTTGTAAGGCYATAGAGCAAGCTTCATGAAAAATCTCATATTCAGGAGTAAATCTGAATTMTAAAACAATGGAAACTAGCAACATAATAATGAGGTTGTGCAGAACTAAAGCTGAACCACACTGAACTTACAGTGGGGCTGCTCTTTACTGTGTTCTGCAACAGTCTTCCCAATCAGAACTGTTAAAAAGATGCTAAAAAGCAATTTTGTTTAAAAAGTAATTTGCTAAGGTTCTGAAGTATTAATCTTTCAGAAAAAAATGCCATATGGCTGATTTTCCCAGAACTTTGAGGGGAAACATAATGTTTTTAAAAAATTCCAGTTAAATCAAAAAAGAGGCAGATAAGACAKAAAAGGAATAATACAGGACTAAATTAGAACACAATTTCAGAACTTTTTTTTTCCTAAGACCACACCTACAGTAAGAGGATTCAACTAGCAACTTTATACTCGTATTTAATAATCCTTATAGTYGTGGAATTTCTGTCCACATCTCCATCACCTACACACTTAAATTGCAAAGGGTGAGATATATGGCCACTCTGAAGTCAGATTTCCCCTCCACCTCAGAGATAATCTAAAAAAACCCCACGTAAAATATTCTACAAGGAAAGAAATATTCTTCCAACAAAAATATTTAAGCTATATTGGTCACGTAATGAATGATTACAGAACTACAGAATAGGCTGAACTGAAAGAAACACACAGTGACCATGGAGTCCCACCCCTCGCCCTGCCCAGAGCCCCCCAACAACCCCATCATKTGYATYCCTGGCAGCACTGTCCAAAAGCTCCTGGAGCTCYGGCAGYSTCRGGGCYRGGACYRTTCCCTGGRGAGCCTGGGCAGTGCCAGCACCCTCTGGGGSAAGAACTGATCTCCACCCTAACCTTCCCTGGACACAACTGCAGGCCATTCCCTCAGATTCTGTCAGAGCTCACCATGATCACCAGGATCAGAGAGATAGTGCCTGCCCTCCTSTCCCTCACAAGGAAGCAGCTGACCCCCATGAGTCTCCCCTCAGTCTCTGCCAGCTGAACAGAACAAGTGCCCTCAGCTACTCCTGACTTCCCCTCCAGGCCCTTCACCATCCTCATGGTCTCCTTGGGATGCTCTCTAATAGATCCTTTGTACACCTCCTCAGAAGATATTTTGTGGTTTTCCCTTCAGTAAAACATTAGATCACTTGTTCATCTGAGCTCTGACTTAAGAGTGGAAAAGCCCCTATCACTGACTCTGGAATGAGTCATCAGTTTAATTTCCTAGGGAAATTTCATTTTGAGGAAAGGGGGGAGATGTCCATCCAAGTACCAACGCAGAGCAGCACTAACTGGTGCTACATCTGGAGATGGTGTGGTTGCAAGTAAATACAAAAAAAAAAAAAAAAGAAAAGAAAAAAGGGAAAACCTCAGCATCTGCTCATATTTCGTAGACATCATGATTTTCTAGCAGCTTTAAAACCCTGTGTTTAACAAGGATCACTTTCTATACAAACAGAAAATGCAAATATGACTACATTATGAAAAAAAAGGGCAATTCTGTTGACTTCTAAGAGCTAAAAAACTWAATATTAAAAAAGGGGAAAGTACAGTCTGCTGAGAACAGAGCACTGCTTTCCTAAAGTTGTACTTGTTCCAGGATACTCCAGTTAGAATATTTCTACTCATTACCTTACTTAAAAATAACCAGCACACCTCATTACTAACTTCACGAAATGAAGTAACCTAAACTTACCCACACAGCTATTTAAACAGAAGTTTGCTCCTGTATAATTTTTTTCTGCCTTGCATTATTACGAGTCATTCCAGTCATTTGGTTTTACAACACTATTTCTCACAGCTGGGCTGTAGACTATGTTTTTTGTGGTTAAAACACTGTTTACTTTAGTTATTTAAAAAAACAGGCCAACAAAAACTTATCACCAATAGTATCAATATTTGGAGCACAGKGAATACTCCAAACTCAATATGAGTGATGTTTTATAACATAYCATTTCAGGCTATATGCAGAAAAAYARTTTCAAGTTCCTACAGGCTGATTACTTGCAGTATGATGCCATGAAACTGCCATGTTCCAAATTACTTAGATGTTCCAAATTGCTTCTCAATTAATATACAGATTTAAATACATTTTTAGGAATAACATGATTAAACCATTCGTTTCTACTATCCAGTTCTTGTTCACCATTTTCATAGCTCCTCTTTAACCAACACTCCTTTCACCAAACACGTCCTGTTATTTTGGAAACACTTAACTAGAGCTTACAACACAGTGGACAGGAGAGCGCTTCAATATGGACCATGAACAAGGAAAGCAACAAGACGGATGAAAAAGTTACAATCTGTATTTGTATGAACAGATCCTTTGAAGAAGAGATAGTTCCACCAGGTGTAATTACTACACACATTAGTCAGTGAGGTGTGCCACACCAGCCCAGTTCTAGAAGCAAGGAATTTCTTGCTTCTAAAAGCTTGAGAGCTGCTAAAAAATGTATCCAARTTGGTGGAGTAAAAATAAACCACATCAAACCATTGTGTGACCACTTGTTCAGAACTACAGAGAGCGTAACTGGTCTTTTTTRAATTTGCATGCTTTGATAGCTTTGAAGGTAACACAACTACACCTGCCTTTCATATCAGCTCTTCTGAATGAGAAGGTAGTGGTCTGCCTCCCCATACAGATGAGAAGATGTGCAAGAGTCTGTCTTGAGCAGAGGACAGGGGCTGGGGTGCGCAGAAACAAAACCAGGGTGGCCCATGCCTGTGAACGTTCRTAAAAGCAGACACATTTTTGACTCCAATAAGGAATATTTAGGGACCTGCGGATGGTCTCTCCAGGKGGCTGCTGAGCTGAGGTGTTCTTTTGCATGAATTGTGAACACTGGCAGATTTTTAAAGGTATCTTCTATCCAGAGATTGGTTTGCAAAAAATCTGTCTCCATATGTTTCACCTTACATATACTTGGTGTGCTTGTGTGCGAGAAAATGAAAAAAAGCATCTATGAAGTCCCCTGAAGTGCCATTGTATACATTTAAAACAATATAACAGGATGTCTCAATGCTTATTCTTTATATGGCACTCACAGAGAACTTGAGTCTCAACGAGAAAGATACAACAAAATGAGAATTGCTTGCAAATGAAGTAAAACAGGAAAGTTGATGAAAAATTCTTGGATCAGATCATATTGGGAAAAATAAACCCCATCATATTGGGGGAAAAAAAACCATCAAGATCACAATCACAAAGCTGTGTCAAGAAAATGAGAGAACTACTGAGAAGTCAGAGGTTTAGAGGAAACCACTCCAGACCACAAGTTTCACCTGCCTCRATTCACTTTAGGTAGGATTTCCAGAATTTATGAAAACCAGATTTTCATTTTTCTTGGTTTGATATTCATGACTCCAAGGGTTTGTCAGRAAGGGAGGGATGGAAGAAGGACAGATGTGCTACACAATCAGCCCAGTCTGTCTGTAACCAGAAAGTTTTACCGGTGACACAGAAGACGGTTTAGTACAACAGTTTCTATGTGACTGAGACTTAGGCTCTTAGGAATAAGAGCTGCCTTTAGAGTTCAGTCCTTTCCAAAACAMGATAAAAAGACACTCTTTTACCAGTCTGTTTTTTCAGATAAGTAGCATGCTCAGCGAACATCCTTCATACTTAAACAGAATAGTTGATGCATACTTTCCAGTGAGGATCTCTGGTCATGTTTTGAATACACGGAGTAGGAAAAAGTTGGGAATTCTTGTTTTTATTTRGATTACTGCATGGAAAATTAACCACACAGACCCAACGCCGTCAGTAATTCCTCCTACTTYTGTCATCGCTTATTCTGCGTGGATATGCTCTCCCAAGTCACCTGGATGGACAAAGCCCTGCAGGTGCGGCGGGCTGTGGGCGGGCAGGGCCCTGGTGACAGGTGTCACCTGGAGCCAGGGGCCCGGCCTGCCAGGGATGCTCYGCTCCGCCCGTGTGGCGGGACCCGTGCCGCGGCTCCCTACASAAACAGCGCGGAATCCATGGAAGACGGGTAAAAACTCAGCTATAACCGAGAAGCACCGACCATCRGGGCGCGGCCGCAGACCGCCCGCACATCGCAGAGCTCCCCCGCCAGCGGCCCCGCCAAGGCCCGGCCCGGCCCTCACCCGCTCCTCGGCCGCCGCCTCCGCGCCCTCCGCCTGCCCGTTGAGCTCGTGGGTCTCGCTGCCGGAGTCCATCGCGGCTGCCGCGGGTTCCTCCTGTCCCGGACCGGCCGGGGCCGCGGAGGGGAAAGGTCTCCGCGAAGCAGCGACTCCCGCAGCTGGCCCGGCCTCCCCGCGCAGCGCCCCGGGGACGCTCCCGCCGCCGGGGCCGCCTTTCCCCCGCTCTTCCTCCGCCTCCTTCCCCTCCTCTCCCCGCTCTTCCACCTCCTCCCTCCCACCCTCTCTGCCGGCGGGCGGAGGTTTCCGCGCCGGGCTCGACGCTCGCCCTGCGGCCCCTTGTGGGTGCAGGAGCTGCAGCCGCAGCGGAGCCCGGCCCACACCGGCACCGAGCGAAACCCAGCCAGTCGGGCTGAGCCCCAATTCCCAGTGTTGGCCAAGAATCACATCGCGTGTTATTCGGATATGTAGGGAATTGTTAGTGCATTCAGATGGTTCGTTTCAGAAATCTCTGTCTTGACAAAGTGGAAGGGTAGAGTTTGATTTTTAAGAGCCCTCTGATCAGTATTTTTAGGGTTTCAGTGTCATTATCCTTTTTTTCCTCATCCTATACATTTTTGTCTCCCTATGCTTATTTTCTCTCCAGCACTGAGGAAGCACATAGACATATGACATAGACATATGACATATAACAGAGCACGTATGACAAAGAGCAAGTACAAAAACAACATACGGGTTTGATGATGCTGGGACATCAGAGGAATTCATAAATGCGTAGAAACAACTGCCAGCAAGAGCAGAAATGTGAACAATAAGTAATTGGGTTTTATGTGACCACATGTGATCTATTAAAGCCTGAACTGCTCATCTGCACTGAAAATGTTCCTGAGTAGCTGTTAACCGAGCCACTTTCTATGTGAAGAGTCCAAATGTGTATTCCCCAAGGGAAACACCTTCAAAATCCACTATGTTAGGAATTGCTTTTCTTGTCCTCTAAAGAGAATTAAAGGATATTCTAATTACAGAATGCAAGCAAACATGTAGAATATAAACAAGCATACAGAATGTATATATATGTAAATATAATTTGATTTTTTTTAATAGTAAAAAATTGAAAGTGTAGGCTGAGGTTTAAGGACTGTCACCCATGAAGTAAAAATCTCCCCCATACACCATATCCCTGCACCTTTACCCATGCAGCAGTTGAGCTCACCTCTCTAATATGCAATAACTTCTGAGCAGGTAGGAGAGGGGAATTGTGGCAGCCACCTTAAAATTTTATGTGTCTCTGACTGTTTAGTCCTTTGGAATTTCTCCACTGGGATTTGATGGAAATTCATATTCACCTCAGCTTTACACTGCACTGACTTCTCATAGCCGACTTCTGTTTGGGAGTTCACAGTGATTTTTTGTTAAAGCAGGCTTAATTGGCAACTGAATCCRTTTTTGGAGTCTGCATGAAAGCATATGGACAATCACATGTGGCAAGGTAGAAATTAAGCACATGTTTGGCTTTTATTTTTCATGCTAAAGATTGCTGAAGATTTCATTTCACTGTTCTCCACACTGTGCTGATCATAAATGTTCATCACACAAAACTCCTTTGACACAATGTACACTCGCAAGTCACTGCCTTCACAAATGACACAGTCAACATTTATTTAWTTAGACTTTACAGGAAATCCTCATCTATGTTGATTCCTTGGCTGCCTCTTTAGTGTGGTGGGCTAGGAAACAGTAATTTAGAAAGAGAAATTAAGTTTGTTATAGTCCATAGAAAATGGAACAGACGATGTATTACAAGAGCAAAGATATATGTGTATGCATATAAACCACACTGTTGTCAGTTCTTAACAAGTCCAAGGCTTAAAAAAGCACATTGCTTTCCTTAATTTTTGAGTTTGTGGTAGCTAAACTTCAGTTATATGCTCAGCTAGGCCAGTCTTTATCAGATATGTAGCCTGTTCATTTAACAGATATTAAATATTCATGGACCATAATTGTTGCTGCATTTGGATCCCAAGACACCCTGGTCAGAGCCCTCTCTGGTTGCAAGCATCCAGTGACATTTTCAGAGATACTGCTATATCTTTAATGACCCYTTTTTCATCTTCTGTACCTCCTTGCAAATGCATTTTGAGAAACTTGTTTGGTAGTTGTGAAAGTTTGCTGTGCTCTAGTGAAATTATTCTGCCCTTCGTCCTAGAAATGTGAGATCTGCTCTTTGTACATGACACTGATGGTGCTGAGTGATTCCTCCTGTGTGCTAACTCACCTTTTGCTGCACAATCACATGCCAAAGAGACCTGTGAGTAGGACCTGTTGTTAATCCTATGGGAAATGAGTGTAATTTCAGTGGAACTGGTAAACAACTTCATTTGTGTTAGTGAAACATACAGTCTGACACTGTCAGTTCTCTGTTGAAACTTTGCATTTGTCAGTTTAGTATAATGTTTTTAACAGTGAAATTTCCTTTTACCCAGCCTTTGARTTAGTTCTGTGGGTTGAATCTGGAAAAAAAAAATTTTTTGCAGCTCATGAACAAGACCCTGCACTCCCTACAGGGAAATTGATTCAGACGCMAAGTGTGGTAAGAGAAAGGCAGACTGGTGATGTGATCAGTCTGCAGCCATGGAAGGAAGCAACAAGACAACACTCTGTGGTAGGTAGGTCTTGTTTGCGTGTGAATTACAAAAAGAGAGCCTGCAAGTGCTGTCACAGGAATCTGAGTTAGGAGTTTTGCTGAGTGTTTTGCAGACCAGATATTGGAGGGAACAGAGACAATACTTGGGACCACTGTCAGAACAGCCATTGAAATCTGGATGGAAATATTGAAAACAACAAAAACCCCACTGCTCTGCATCTTTGCATCTTAGCTGTGTAAGGAATGTCCAGTCTCTATTAGACTGTCAAGCAGTTAATAATTAATAACCATTATAACAATTTTATATTTTTTTCCTCAAAATCACTGTGATGACTATGTGATCATAGTCATGATCAGGCACAGGATGATCCTAAGACTCTGCTGAAACTCAACTAGAAAGGATAACACTTTGCTTTTCACAAAAAGGTTAAGAGTTTTTTGCTTTAACTTGGTTTTTGGGAGGGATTTTCATTTTATYTTGCTAGGGATTAGTTTTCTCTGGCCGTATACTATTTAGGTGGCCAAAGAGTCAATCGGAAGAAACTCAAAATAAAAAGTATATGGTACTCCCTGGCATTTGTAGCCACCATAAAAGCAAGATATGGTTCAAACTGGTACTTCTGAACTAGAGTACAAGTCTAAGTAAAGAGATTGGTACGATCTTCCTGTGGGAAAACGGATCAGTCATTCAAAAGCATAGAAGTGAGGGAACTAAGAAGAAGAGTGCTGATGATGAAAAATGAGACTGCTTGAGGTRTTTAATATGGATATAGAGGTTGTAATTCCCAGACTAGTATTTTGCGTCACCTTTTATAATCTCC
>NW_026623766.1:8607-14524 GCF_030028575.1 Malurus melanocephalus | reverse complement strand
AAAAAAAAAAAAAAAGAAAAAAAGCAAACCAAAATCCCTTTTTATCTTACTGCAAGATTCTGGGAAGAGGTGAAAGTGCATCATGTCTTTGAAAATGCTTGAAGTGAAAACACATTATTTTGTGCTCTTCCTTTTTCAGTTTCCTGTTATTCCTGCAAGCCTTCATCCTGCAAAAATTCATGGTGTTTTAAAAACAATGTTAAAATAAATATTTAATTTATGTAGTTCTTCTTCCAAATGCCTGTCTGATTTTAATGAAAATAACATTAATAGAAGTAGCTAGCTGTTGGTATCTGATATCTCTTTAGTTCATGACTGCTTGTAAGGTGTCTAGGAAAGAAACTGACTTTTTTCTTTATAGTTCATCTGAGTTATGAGTTTAGTTGTTTTCTTGTTTTGTCTTGTCATAACTTCCCGTCTGGTGCTTTCTCTTTGTGCTTGTGTGAGCTGCTTGGGAGTTGGGAGAAGACAGACAAAGAGACATTTCCATGATGCTCTGTGYGAATGGAGGGATACAGCAGAGAGATGTTCACCTAAGGACAAGAGACCTATCTSACTTTCCCTTTTTAGATAAAAATTGGGTGGGTAAAAATATCAAAGCTAAGAGAGAAAAAGCAAAGGAGAAGGGCCTGACAAACACCCAGCCTGGCAGTGAACCTGCAGAATTCCCTTCATCTTCCATTCATCTCTCTAAAATCAGTCCTTGCTTGATGTGCAAAGGCAACCTGTTTCAAATAGCTTCATAATGGGTATGGAAATGGTATTTTTTTCTATAATGAATGATGCCAGTATGGAATGACTTCTTTTGGTTGGACATACTGAGCAGTGTAACCAATACTGCAAGCTTATCTCCTGCAGTTCTTTTTTTGTCCAGGGGTCATGATACATAATTTAGATCTGACCTGTTGCATTCCCTGGATCTTTAGTAAATTTGTATTTAAGTGACACTATTAATTCCATAGAGCTATAATATTTATCTTACAAAACTACTGACTTCCCACAGACTGCAACTTAGTCTGGAGCAATAAAGGAAGGTAAGGCTGGTCTTACTGTGGCTGTCAAGCACAAAAAAGTGCCTGCTACAAAAAAAAATTAAATAGGCTATCTGGAAAAAGTCTATGTGTTAGAGAGACAGAGGAAGAAAGACTTTATTTTAGTTGATGTCTGCAGCCATCACTAATATTGGAGAGGGTTGTGGAAGGAGGAGTTGGTTGGGCATGCACACTGAAAGACTTTATCTAAGCTGAAATTTGTCAAAGTTTCAGGTTGAGAATTAATTGTAGCAGTACATCTGCGTTAACCTGGGAAAAAGGAAGCTCATGGGAAACGTTATTGCTCTSTRYAACCACCTGAAAGGTTATAGTGAAGTACGTGTCTTCACTATCTTCTCCCAGGTAACAAGTGACAGGRCAAGAGGAAATGGTGTCACGTTGTGCCAGGGGAGTCTTAGATTGGATGTTATGGAAAAATTKCTTCACAGAAAGGGTGGTCAAGCACTAGGGCAGGCTGCCCAGGGCAGTGGTGGAATCACCATCCCTAGAAAGATTTAAAAACTGTGTAGATATGGCTCACATGATTTATTGGTGAAAATAGTGATRCTGGGTTGATGGGTGGACTTGATAAACAACTTTTTCAACTTCTTCTGTGATTCAGTGATCTGCTGTGGGCACACAGTCAGAGAAGCAGGTCATTGGGGTATTTTTAGGTGCTGTAACAAGTGTCTAGGGAAGAGAGTGTTATATGTGTGGGTGTATAATAYCAATATGGCAAGCACTTTTCTGTATTGAAGGCAGGTATCTAATTCTCTGCTAATTCAGAATGCATTTTGTGAGCAATTACATTGCATAACACAGGGTAAGGAGGGTTTTTTGGATCCCTTATATAAAACCTACCTGTGCTGCTGGAATTGCTCCAGAATAACTGAAACTGTAGGGCTGCCTGTTGTTCTCAGGAATCAATGGTTATGATAATATCAGAGTTCAAAAGTGACCTTCAGGTTTACTGTGAGCTTTCATGAAAAGCCAACGAKCAAGGCAAGGGGTGGTGCCCTTCCTTGCTAATCAGTAGGATCTGGAAGGACATTTTGGAATATTTTCCAGATGCTCTGGAAAGATATTCATAAAAGTTTCCCTGTCCATTGCAGGTAGGTTACAACAAGATGATCTTTGAGGTTTCCTATAACCCAAAAGATTCCATGGTTCTGTGATTCTAATTTTGCACCTGCTTGTGGACTTAATGCATGCAGCACGTATGGAAATCTCTGGCTTTTGTTATTTGAAAGATCAGTTTCAGCAATCTCCTTTATCCATTTCAGATTTAAAATTTGTGAAGCCAGTGATTAAATATATTTTTTTTGCTTGAGATGTGCTGCCTTGCTTGGCGCACATGTTTGCAACAGACTTTTTGAGAAAGAAGGTTTCAAGCAGTGCTGGACTTGTGCCAGAAGGAAATGAGTAAGCTCCTATCTAGAAATAAGCAGAAACATCTACACAAGTGATTTAGCATTAAAATGAGGACGTCTGGAGTTTGTGAAAATGATCTGACCCCGGACATAAAATTTAACAGCACTCTTTTGGATAAATTTTTGATGCATTTAAAAGTGTAAGGCAGTAAATTTTCTCTGTAAAGAGCAAGTACTACCCATTACATAAAGGACTTCTCTGTGCTGTAGTGCTCACTTCCCCTGGGCTCACTGCWTCCACACACTCGCACATTGCACAGTGTGCTGTGTTCACAGCGAATGASTTGTACACTCAGATCAGCCTCTCAGCTGCTCTRTTATGCCTTGTACAAACAGCTGTTCTCATAGTCTGGAATGCTCAGTGTTGTTTGGTGAGCAGCTGTTGTGGACTTAAACCCATTTTTTCCTGGCCAATGCACCAAAAATGTCGTGGTTTGAACTTGACCGAAAGCCAAAGCACCCACGACGTTTTCCTCCCCTCCATGGAGAGGCAGAAGGGAGAGCAAAAGCCCAATTAACACTAAAATTTATTGCTTTCAGAGAAGATAACATAATTGAGAGAAAGATATGTATGTGCTCCAGAAAATRGTCAGACAGGCTGAATAACTTCAGTTGCAAAATAGATTTATTACTAAAAACTACTAAAAATACTACCACACCAGGTAGGGGAACAGAGATAGGGAAAATTTTACAAGGAGAAGAAAAAAATGGACATTTTAAGACACCTGCTATTCTTTCCGGGAACCTGACTCTCTCCCAGGTCACCCCTCCTCACCCCTCCACGCCTTCCCATCGCAAGAGGGGCAGGGATTAAAGTTTTAACATAGATCAGAGTACTCATAATAGTTATCGTCCATCACCATAGGAGAAGAGTTCTTACAGCTCCAAGCTGTGGAAGTTCTTTTCCCAAGAAACAGTCAGTGTATAATTGCYGGTGGCATGGGATCCTTTTTCTTTACCCTATGGGAGAAAGGAAAACAGTCCTTCAAGGCTGACTGAATTATTGTGGTGGTGTAAGGCCACTATCTCAAATCTCGTGGCARAACACAGCTTCTTCTAARCATCCACTTGMTTCTAAACATCCTCTTCCCACGCAGRACACAATTTCTTCTAAGCATCAACYCGCTTCAGATGTGAGGGRMRGGCCAAGCCTCTTCTCCCTTYTTGGCTTATGRTCAGTCCAGTCCTCAAAGGCCAGGTTTTTWWYYTKGMKKSMMGGSYYYYYYTTTYYWWWMMAGKYYYCCMWTKKWAAAAWWRKYCYTTTRRRRAMMRSYTKKTTTTYTCCATGTTCGAGCACCACAGCAACAGCACCTGTCTTCTTCTTACTGTKATCTTGGGTTTCCATTTTCTTTTCTTACATCTCCTCACCCTCCTCTTCTGTCCTCCCCCAGTGCATGATACTAASAACCTAAAAACTAAATGGTGGCTGCACTCTATCTTGTTTTGAATTCTTAAGTACAAGATTATACRTCATCACAGAGGTATAACTAGTATGTGCAATTGTCCCAGGCCTGACCAKCAKCCTGTCCATCAACCTCASAGCCACAATGGATTGGTTCTTAAACACAGRGGGYAGGGCTCCTTTTGCTGAAGAAGGAGAARGCTTCTAGAACTTTGTCAAAGGAGYCAGCTTTGTTGTTTCTCRGTCCYATCCCCCACCACCAAAAACCAGACTGAGCAAAAGCAGGACAGCAGCCGGCCTGCCTGTRGTGCAGATGTTAGCAAGGCCGTGCCTGGCAGAGCTGGTTTTAGGGGAAGAGGGACATGATGGCCTTGGGCTCTCTGGAAGGGAAGTGACTGGGAGTGATTGTGGATACTTCATSCAAATGTGAAGTACAAATTTTCAGCATGGCCACAAATCATCTGGAAACCTGAGAACTCTGCCTAGGCTTGGCATGGCACAGCAGTGTGTTGTCTGACTACAAACCACGTGCTCAGACAGCTGTGTGGTCTCCCAGCCTAACTCTTTATACAAATGGTTGGCATTCCTCCCTGGAGAGTTTGATGATCCATTTTTTACATTTTTTTTTGTAGATGATGATGACAACCTTGTCAGGTGGTTCTACTGTTCTCTAATTCTGGAGGACACTTCCTGAGGAGATCTGGCAATCCTGGCTTAAGCTTTCTATTAACTCCCTCCTGGAAGGCCGGCTTTGGAGTGTGCTTACCCTGCTGCACCTGCCTTTCCTGCAAGAGAACAGGATTCACGCTTCAGGGAGTGTTACCACACAATGCTATCTGAGAAACTAGGTACAGCCYTTTACTTAAAATAGGAAATAAATGTCAAGAGTTTAGATAGAAGAGACTCAATAAGAGGGAATAAAGCTTCTGTTTTTATCCTCTGTCTTCAAGATTTTTTAACTTTTACGCTTTCTGATTGAAATTGCTTAGCTTGGTTTATTCCAATATATTAATTTCTCCTTTCAAAAATCCTAGTAGAAGCACTGCACCTTTTTTAGACACAGCATATTTATGTGTGTATATTTACACACCTGTACAATTGGAGGATGTAATTTTTATGCAAAATTTGTTGTGGAAATTGTAGAGGTAGGAAATTGTAGAGGTGAAATGAAATGGCATATAAAGTTGCAAATTTGGTATGATGAGGCTGGTCCAAAAGCTCTGCTGAGCTTGAGCATTGTCTTTTATAAAACTGTGATATGTTAATGATTTCTCTTAGCTGGTAAAGTGTCCTGTCAACAAAATTACATTTGCATGTGCCTGGAGATGCGTAACTTATGTRTGTGTTACAAAATGTACAACACAGGGGTTTAAGAGGTGTGGTGTGTTTTTAGAGGATTCACTTCAGAGATGCTGAATCTTCATCTAGGTAATGAATGAAATGAGGAATCAGTTGCATTTACATTCTGAAACTGTGTTGTCATTGTTTTATTGTAGCCAGCAGAACTTTCTAACTATCATTCAATTCTTTTAATAGATTTTATTGTATCAAATAGATGGAGAATGATTTAAATACCTCTATGTGCAAACTCTGGGATTTAATGTTTATTTTTGAAAGGTGAATTTTAACTTTCTTTGTCAAATGCATAGGCAGTGATAGGTCAGAGATGACCCATATGCAGTAATGTATTCCAAAACARGGAATTCAAAGAAAGATCAAACTTAATGTACTTTTCACATATGTGCAGAGGTGGAGCAGTGCTGTAGAAGAGGGAGTGGAAGGAGGTTATCTGTAAACCAGAGTAAACAATGCACCTGTTTAAAATGCCAGGAATCAGTGAAGGTGTGAATCTGAATTGTATGTCCCTAMATAGCTTTCAGCAACCGGGTACATAAGAGAAGAATCAGGCCCTAGAGCTACTGTTTGCAAAGGGTAATTCAATGAAAGGGCTAATCCAGTTAAATGAAAAGGCCTTTGTATATGGAATTACTCCCAAATGAAATTTGTAAAACAATACACGCTATTGAAATGTTTGTTTTTTTTTTTTTTTTTCA
>NW_026623766.1:0-8271 GCF_030028575.1 Malurus melanocephalus | reverse complement strand
AAAAAAAAAAAAAAAAGGAAAAAGAGAAAACAGGTGATCTTTGCCAGCTATCCCAGTTTTGCAACATCAGTCAAAGCTTTAGAGCTCCTGTATTGCAGTGGGATTGTGTCTGTGTTCAGGGCTGTAGGGCCTGTTCCATTTTGGGTTTTTTGTGCTCTCTCAAGACTGAGTTCAGGTTCCACTGTGTGCAATGGGATGAGTTTATGTGTATTGCATGTGCCCATAAATACTGCAAAATAAGCTTATGTGTGGCCAATGTGAGCAACATCGGAGTCCACATGTCTTGAGTGTGGRGCTGGTTTTGTTGTCTAGAAAAAGTTCCTAGTTAAGATTGTTTTTTTCCAGAATTTCTGGAAGTTGTTCCTAGATTCTCTGGATAATCCAAGTTAAAGGAAACATCAGGAGGTAACCTAGCCTAACATTTTGCTCAAGCAGGATCAGCTGTGAGGTCAGACTGGGTGACTTAGGGCTGGTTCATGCTCATGGGCCTTTAAGCTTTTCTTGGTAGTTTCTTTGTGATGCTAATGTTCCAGTGTATGAATTTACAAATATAAATTTACATCCCTTTCATGCTTTCTTTTGCCAGGTTCATAGGCAGAAGCTTCCTGAAAAGCCAGAAATTTGACGGTATAGCTTTTCATTTGTCTGTTTGTTTTTTTAAGGAAACCACATGAAATCTTTAAGGGTGGATCATTTAAAATGATATCTACTTCAAATCCCATTGTGATAGAGCACCTAGGTACCAAACACAGATTACTATTTTTTACTGACACACAGTTTAAAATAGCAAGAGGAAATTTAATTCCAGATGGAATTGCAAGGCCAGAAATCWCTATTGTGATCATTTTGCTTGAATTTCATGTAGCACCACTCACAGTTTGCCCAGTAGCTTGTGTTTGAACCAGAGAAAGACAGTTGGCCTTGTTGAAGTCCTTGGTATTCTTTTTAAAGCTGACATTAAAAGAACTAGACAGCTTTGGAATGTGGTAAACACTCAGCCTATAGACTAAGCTGGACCRAAACCATTGAATATGATACATAAGGAAATTTTTAGATTTATTTCACCTGGAAGTGCTGAGTGGCCTCWGCAGAACCTGTAGACATTGATTCTGCTTGTGGTCTGCATTCCCCTCTGAGGTTATGCTGAGGCCTGTCTGTAAAAATACAAATTTTCTGGTGTTTTGCTGGCAGATTATCAGAAATGCATTGGAAATGTTTGTCTCTTCTGGTTCCTATCTCCAAAAACATGCATACTTATAAGGGCTTTTTCTTGCAAGACCTGTTGCCTAACGAAAGCAGCGCCATCTGGCTTTGTCTTCCTTTTTTTCACCAAATATTTGATGCAGTGTGTAAAAATAATTGCAACATAACCCATTTATCAGCACTGTTGCCATGTTTTCACTTTGCTAAACACTTGCAATTATTTCCCGTTGTTGGCTTTTCTACTTTTATTTGCTGAGTGACTCTTGTGTTTTTATTAAATCTTGATGGTTGCATTAGTAGTGAATAATTTTCTTTGACTTAGGGAGTGACTTCACTTGACTATAGTGATCATGGAATTAATAGGACATAGAATAAATACAAAAGCTATCAAGAATATCATAATGTCAGTTATATAGCCCATGGATAGAAAATATTTTTGTATTTACAGGTTATTTGTTATAATTAATTCCTATCTCTTTACATAGAAGCTTTGTAGGAACTTACATGGAATGTAAGTTTAGGGTAACTGCYCCATTAAGATGCATATTTTACTTCTTAAACTTTATTGTGACAGTTTCTGCCATTGCCAAKCAGTGCTGTTGGGACATTAAATATCTGTTTAATGCCCCAAATACTCATGTGAGGGAGTTGAACATCAGTCCAGTGTTACTGAACTCCTGAGGCATGGAGAAAATTATGCATGGATAAATGGGGTTTAGATCCAYAAATGTGATTTTTAAAACCTCTGTCTAGTTGGAGATTAAAAGCAGTAGTTGTGCTTCGWCCTAAAGAGCTGCTCTCATTGAGCATCCAGCTGCTGAATCTGCCTGGAAGCTGAGCACTGGTTAATGTATCTCCCTGAGAGTCTGAGGATGGAGCTGSTCCCAATCCACTCCAGATAATGTCCAGATTGTATTAATAAGACTGAAGYCCCTCTAGTACATAGGGTGAAGACGCAACTTTACTTTAAAACATAGGCCTTAGAGGGCGTAAGTTGGCAGTTCTAGATAAAAATTTGGGGTTATGCCAAGAAGTACAAGAGATTGAAGGTCTCACCCCAGCATGGAGCTGTTCAGTGGGTGCTTTGGGGAGCATAGGGAAAGCCAATCCAAAATCACTCTTTTGCTGATCCAGCAAATATTTTCAGGGGTAGTGACATGACTTCAGTGTGAGAGGCTGAACACCCTGACTAGCACAGTGAAAAAGCCATGGTTATGATATCTGAGGCAAAGGTCTGAACCACTCCTGTTGGGAAAGGGATTTGCTGGGCACTCTGACAGCTATGCTGCTGCACTTTATTAAGGGAAACATACTTGCTTCTTCATTTCAGGAGAGAATTTTACCCATCTCTGCTGGAGTGGGGAAACCATTCTGGGCTGTGGAACTTCACTGAAGCTGAGTGACTCAAATGTCTGATGATAGAAGGAGGAAAAGTTGCTGCCTCAAAACATTGTCAAGCCAGGCATGCTAATGAGAGTAAGCCCCAAAGGGAAATCTAGAATGCTGGCTGTGTCCAATCCCTTCGTAACAGAACAACTAGGTGCAACCACAGAATGACATGATTTGCTTTGGGATTGGCTGCTTCAGGATGAAGCATTGCTAAATGCAAGTTCTGTACTGGATCTGGTTCCTAAGGGAGCTTTCAGTGACCAAACACAGGCCACATCCTGTGCTTGGAGCAGGCTCCAGGTGCCCACATCTTCACCCCTGTGCTCTTAGTCACTGCCAGCATCCACAGGCCCASGCATGGCTGGGTTCAAGGCATGGATGCAGTCAGTATTTAATTGTTTGGGCTAGGGCTGTCTCTGCTGTAGGACTGTTGTGAATCACTGCAGTGCSATTGCTGCCAGGAGGGTGAATTTTGAGGCTCTGAATCAGTGTGATGGATTGTAAAAGGGTTATGATTTAAGGGGAAGTCATCAGTCCCTTCTGAGGATTTTCTTCTTGAGCACCACCAAACCATTTCTCTGACTTCTTAAGTAGGCAGGAGGATTGAGATATGAATTTATCTTTCTTTCTGCCATTGCTTTTCTGCAGGATTGATACACAAACCAGAGGTAATCAATGACTGAGAGACGAAATGTCCTATGCTGAGGCCTGGACAGCTGTGATTTGGATGCTATTGTGTGCTGCATCTCTAGGCACTTGGTTTTTATTTCAGAAGAGAAACTCTAATGGTAGTGTTTAAGAGTAATGGATACTTATACCACCACACTGGACAGTCTCAGGACCTTTATAAAAGCATTGCAACTATAGACTCAAAATACAGAACAGCAATTTTGAAAAGATTAAAAAAGAAAATCACCAAGACAGAAATTAACACCTTCACATTTTTAAGAAAGGAAAACAAAATCTCAGCCTACTTTAGAAAAGCTGCGGGTTTTTTTTTATACCAGTGGCCTATGAAGATGAATAAGGAAGATGAGAAAGAAGTATTTATGTGGACTCTTTAGTCTGGTTGTACCATGCACCAGTCACTGTGTTCTAAAGCCTTGGTTTATGGTATGGTGTAAATATAGAAGTTATTGTCAACTTATGAATAATCTCCTTGGTAAGTAACGTTGCAGATTCCCCYGGCAGATGCTTCTACAATGGTGCTGGCTGTATGGGAAGTGAGACATTAATACCTTGAGCAYAGACCTTCTAAAAGTACTGCTATCAGGAGAAATGCAAAATGTGAGAAATAAAACTGCTGTGATGTACTTAATTGCTATTGGTTGTCACTTACGTCCTAAGAACACATTTCTCCTAAACCTAGTGCACCTGGCATGAAGGTGAARAGCTTAAAACGGGCTGTTTTCCAAACTGCCTGACTGAAAATATTGTAGGAAAACTAAGCTTTCCAATTGTCCCAATTTSAGGGATGCCTGTTTCTGATTATATATATGTTCCAAATAATTTTTGTCTTAATATATTAAAAAGTGATAATTGAAGCCCCRGAAAGCTTCAGCTTTGAGACCTTCAGGTGCAATTTCAAAGACCACACAATTTAGACACTAAGATGGACTTTAACATCCTAGTTCCAAAAAGCACTGATTTTTAAGTGCTCTCAAAACTGTTTTTCAGACTAGACATAGTCAAGTGCATTTTTATTAATTTTGGTGGAGTCTTAAAAGCATCTGTATGATTGGATAAAATAAGAGGTATGTGAGCAAGCATGTAAASAGATCCATTGTGTTCTGTTCTTGCAGAACAGCAAGGCCGTTAGGAAAGAAATTAAACATTTATTCCTTTTTCACTCAGAGATGGGATCRGGTGTGGTTTTCCAGGAACTTATTTTTTGGTAACCTTAGGGCAAAGTCTRAAGGTGGGTTMAAAATKYAACTSTTCYCAATACCCTGCCACCACATGGTGTYCATCCAGGTCATAGAGAAAACAATGCAAAATGGAATTGCACTATTATATGGGATTAATTATTGGAAACCAACATMTAGGATTCTATTATTGTCATTGAAAMAGCTCCAGTTTATKAAAGGAAATTTAATCCAGCAAGTATATACAAAGCTTGCCTGTCAGCTTATCTGACTACCTATCCCACAGTGTATTTTCTCCTGGTTTTTTTTTTTGGTTTTTTTTTTTTTTTATTAATCTGTCAGAAGCAGTAGGAAAGGGCATCTTTGGTCAGTGGTCTGAGTCAGTTTGTACTGATGCTGCTCAGGGCACAAAATACATGCTTATATTACCATGTTGAAGAAACGATCCCAAGAAATTACTTGCTTTGCTTTTAAGTGCTGTGCTTCACTGTAGACAGCATTACTGTCCATTCGGGAAATTAATTGAAAGTATAATTAAGGACAGTTACACAWGGCTTGAAAAAAACACAGCCCCATAGAGCCAAACCAGCACAAATTAACTGACTGCAAGTTGAAGTCCTTTAACCTGCTTTGATTCTTTGAGAGGATTTGAAAATGGCTGTTGTGTTTAACTTAAATTTTTCACAAAGGTTTTAACAAAACTCCTAAAATTCTTGGGTAATCAAAGTAAGGGGCCTTATTAAATCGTGAGCTAAACCCTGGTTAACCAGCTGCAAATAAAAAAAGTCATAAAACTGTGTCTGTATGTAATACTGCGTTGGAGCCGAGGTCCAGGATTTCTGCCCTTTTGRGAACCTGCAGCCCCTTTTCCACATCCCTGCGCCTGAGAGCAGATCTSGTGTGGAGCTGTGCCATGGTGTGCAAGGGTTCCCCTGCAGCAGGACCTGTCATGCTGTTACTTAGATGGGCTGCAGATAGACAGTACAAAAAGCACCTTTTGTGCTGAGGCCATCGGATGCCCTGATATTTCTGCTGTGCTGAGRAGCCTGGGTATCCACTGAGACAAGAAAGCTGCTCTCAGTGTTCCCAACTCAAGTTAGAAGCCAAAAATCAAGAGTATGGTGAAACATGTCTTCAGAAATTACTCAAAGAAAACAAAAGGCTTAATAAAGGTAAACCAGGCCTGCAGACAGTACACTTGAGGATACTTTGGGTTAGTCTTTCAAAGCACCATTCTAGAATACAATTGTAGACTTTTGCACAGATTTTTCTGTTGTGCTGAATTAGTAAAAGGAGAGTAAGATCAAAAAAGTATTTATCTCTCTGTATATTTGCTCAGATTTAGAGCTAGCATACAGCTAGCTTTGATTTAGAAGCTCAATGTCTAGAGCCATTCCCTTCAAATGCGATTCAATACAGACTTGCTGTGAAAAGCAGCTACTTGTTACTGGAAAGACCAACAGCCCAATTAAAGAAAAGATCTGCAGACATATGCAAACGTAGTTGATAAAACTTTTTCATGGGGCTAGTGATTTGTGAAACAAGCTKGCACACCAGGCATTGTCTCCCTAATATCTATACTGAAACATGCATTGGAGAGAGAGATAAACTTCCAATTTTTAAAATAGAGATAAAATCCAGTATTTGTATCCTAACTGGGTAGTACTGTGGTACAGACCACAGCTGTGTGTGCTKGCTGCCAGACAACATTCCTGAATCTGTCAGTGCAGTGCAATTGTCCCAATGCATCYTTAATTTTGATTGTTAGAGTGAACGCAAGTGCAGGGAGCTGCTACTGACTTGATTCCCAAGCTGTAGATGTTTGGGTGAGCACCTTGCTCGTAATGCCTGTGTGTGCTGTGCATCTGTATTGGTTTTGGTAGGGGGGGGACCACCAAGATGGTTCTCATGAGGAGCTTCTGGAGGCTTCCACCATGTCCAGTAGAGCCAATCTCTGTTGGCTCTGAGGGTGRTGGACATGCCCCTGGCCGAGGCTGGGCCAATTGGAGATGGTGGTTATGCCTCTGTGAAAACATGTTTAAGATGAAATCAAAACAAGAGGGGGACACAGTAGTTTTGCCCGAGGAGGAGGAGGTTGAGAATATGTGAGGGATGCAGACACCAAGGTCTGTGGAGAAGGAGGGGGAGGAGCTGCTCCAGGCACTGGAGCTGGGATTCCTTTGCAGGCCCTGGTGACGACCATGGTGGAGCAGGCTGTCCCCCTGCAGCCCATGGTGACCATGGTGGAGCAGGCTGTCCCCCTGCAGCCCACGGTGACCATGGTGGAGCAGGCTGTCCCCTGCAGCCCATGGGGTCCACAGAGGGTGCAGAGATCCACTCACAGCCCGTGGAGGAGGGAGGTCCCCACGCCGGAGCGGGCGGATGCCAAGAAGGGGCTGTGTCCAGCAGGAGAGCCATGGAGAGAGAGGCCTTGCTCCCGAGATGGAACAGCCTGGCCTTGGGACTGCACTCCGTGGACGAGGGACCCCGCAGTGCAGCAGTTTTGGGATGACTGTCTGCCCGTGGGGGACTCATGATGCAGCAGATGTGTGTGGACTGCTGCTCGTGAGATTGGAACCATGTCAGAGAGGTTCATAAAGAACTGCCTCACATGGGAGGGACCCCACGGCAACACAAGGAAAGGACTTCTCTCCCTCAGAAGCCACAGACGATCCGGTGATGAACTGACCAACCTCCCCCCTGCCCCCTCCGCATTGTTGGTGGGAAGGAGGGAGGGAGTGGGGAGAAGATCGGTGTCTTTGAGGTTTTTATTTTCCTTCTCATTCTCCTCCTCTGATTTTTTTAGTAATAAATTCACTTTGTAACTTGAGTGGAGCCTGTTTTGTCCTTGGGATTTTTTTTTCTGGTCTTTATATCAACTCATGAACCCTTTTGTTAATTTTTTTCCCTTTGCTCTCCTCTGCCCAGTGGTGGTGGGGGAGAGCAGGTGAGCAGGTGTTGTGGGTGGCTTTCAGCCAGTGTCTAAACCACAGCATCTTTCACAGGAATGTGGTGACCATCCTTGAGCAGGGAGCTTAGACCAGGTGAGCCCACTGTGGTCTCTTCTGACCAAACCCCTTCTGTGGTTCGTGATTCTGTAATGGAAAACGAGCCTTTATTTTTGAGAGCTGATCCAGATCTTGTTGAAGTTGAAGGAAATCCTGCAGTGAGCTTTTGCTGAGTGTGTTGAACGTGAATCAAGACTGCAGTAAAACATATAAAATGAAAAGGTTTCTCTTAAATAAATAAAAAAAAGACACTTGATACCTGCTGTGTAGTCTGCATGTTTGATCTCCCTTGCCTATATTACCTTTTCTAAGTCTCCTGTTTCACTTTATACAGAGTCTGTAGCTGTGGGCTTTTCTTCTTAGCTGGTAGTCTTTTGTAGGAATAATATTCACTGAAAGGAGGAAGACCAGGCTGCTTCCAGAATAAAAATATACTGCCTGAACCAAATGTCCCATTGACCTTCACAGCCTGTGTCGGAAAAAAATTAAAGTCTGTATTGGTGCGGGGTTTGTTGGGGTGGTTATGGCTGGGATTCTTGGTTGGTTTTGTCTTTTTTTTTTTTTTTTTTTTTTTTTTTTTTTTTTTTTTTTTTTTTTTTTTTTTTTTTTAAGGTGATGATTCTTTGGCAGGGTATTGATCTTGCTTTCTCAATCTTCTTCCTTTCTATATATTGCTTTGCCTACTCCATCTTCCTGTGGTATCTTCCGTCTTCCCACTGTGGTATCTTCCTTCTTCCCAATTGTCCCGTCCTGCTTGAAAAGAGGGAGTCGGGGAGGATTCTTTTAATAGATTTCTTGGACAAAAA
>NW_026623765.1:459148-466348 GCF_030028575.1 Malurus melanocephalus | reverse complement strand
CCTCCAAGACACTTAGGTTACTGGGTGAGCTGGGAAAGCTGAATCAAGGTCTGCCACAAACTTGTGTGAAAAGTTTCTGTATTTATTAACATCTGTGCAGCAGATGTGTCCAGGGGCCAAATTTGAGATACATAAGATTTGGCCTAGTGAACAGCAAAAGGAACAGGGCTCCATCCCCTGCAGCACAACCCATCATSACCCCACCAGTTTCTCAGTGTCCAGGTAACCTGCTAGCCATGTTTGACTACTACTTCCATTGCATCTTCTGCCTTACAGCCTTGGCTWCTTGGCTGCTAGGGAAACAAAAAACCACCAATTTCCTAATGCAGATACATTTCCTAACTATTTGAATGTAACACAGCTACTGAAAACAGACACATGCAATTCCTGCAGYAGTCTAAGGAAGACGAAAGCAGATTGACTAAATAGCTGAATAAATGCATGCTTTTAAAAAAACCCAAAACCCAAATACCTCAAGCATTTGATACATTTGATAGACAAGGAACAATTCTTATGCACCCACGACAAAACATTTTATTTCTTAGGGTAAAGCTGAAGTCTTCTCATACTCTGGCTGGAAAAAGATCAAAAGCCTCTCTATATTTCAATCTTCAATCAAGCTGCTTGAGACTTAGTCACAACCACTGTACTACTTTCATGTATTACATCATCACCGCCTCTTACTGTTACCCTTCCTTCACAGAACATGACCAGCAGATYTGACTGAAAACTAATGCTAACCTCTGCTTACTCATACGTGCTTTTTACAAGCAAGCTTTTCAACTTACCCAAGACACTGATAAGACACATACCATGAGCATCCACTAGCAGAGTCTATAAAAAAATCCCAAAACCCTAAAATCTTTGAATAGCASTTTTATCTTTTAAATGTCTTCCCCATGTCATGTCTTTGTTCACTGAACTCACCTCCAGCTGTAGTTTGCTCTGACCTGAAAACAGAGTGAGTTGGAAAACCACAACAATGACATGACCTGTGCATACAGGCTTGACAAACACAGAGTTCSCCATTCTACAACAGTGAGGTTAGGAGCATAATTTAATTTCATTTTACAGATGGATTTCAAATGTCATTTKCTCCCTTTTTTTAAATAAAGTTTGATTTTAGCTCCACTATATTTAAAAAAAAACCAAATCCAGTTACAAAATAGTAAGTAGATATTATATAGCCAATATGCAACTACTGTGACTTTTTTGGAACTGAACTCAATTGTCATACCATAGTCACCAACCAGTTAAGACAACAAACACCTTTTCTTTACCAAACTCTTATTGGCTCTCCAGTTGGTCTTTCATTTCCCTTGAAATCACTGCCTGAATTGCGATGTCAATGTGGCAGGCCAGGAATGCAAAGCGAAGCGGGGCTCTGTAACCCCAGCCATGAGTGAGTGTGCACTGAATGCCCCCGAGCCGCGGTGGCACAGAACAAGCCCTACACACAGTGCCCGGCTCCAGCCCAGCGGCTGCYTCACGGCGTCCTGGACCAGTGCCACCTCTGGCTGCCACACAAAGACAAGAGCCACCAGGCCGTGCAGACACAAACCAAGCCGTTTGCAACGCCAGTAGCACTTCAAACTGAGGCAGATGGCACAGGAAGATTCTCTGCTTTCCTCCTTTTCTAAAGCATCTTACACATATCAATTAGTAAGATGAAGCCCATCCCTTCATGGCTAAGAAGAGCCTGCAGTCTCACTCACCTTCACATCTGAGCTTAATTCACTGATCATTTCATCCAAAACTAGACTGACTGGCAGCAATCATTGCTAAAACACCCAACAGGAATAATTAAGAAGCATTTTCATTATCTTACCTCATATTCTTTAGCGGTCTCCAAATACTGGTGTATGTTTAACCTCTGGCATACCAAAGGAGTATGCTCACACACAAAGTTACCTGGCCTAAGAGTAACAGGGGACCAGTAAACTTTAAGAGCATAATATCTGAGATCTGACCTGCTTAGACCAATAAATAGAATTATAAACCATTTTAGGCAATAGTTCCCTGGCACCTGCATAGTGATAGATGGCTCTTGAACCTCTATCTGGTACATGCTGAATATATTTGAACACTTCAAACTGCATATAAAGCACCTCTTAACACTTTGCAGCATTTCTGTGCTTTGGATTCCCAACTTCACACTGCGACAATTTTAAAAGACACACTTAAATTCCGTAACAGTCTAAGCAGCTTGATCATTTTAAATAAAACAAGCTGGGCAATTGAGAATTCTGTTGCCATTCTGCAATGGCAGAATTCCAAATATCAGAGTCAAGATTATCAGAAATCTTTCATACCTTTCATACATCTCCCGTGTCTCAAAAAGAAGCCAGTCAACAGRGAACAAGGCAGCTATTTATTAAATGCACTGCTCTGGAGACTAATTTTGGGCAAGTCCCAGAAAATCAAAGTGTTAGGACCCAACTATCATCTAAACTCAAAGATGTCTTTGAGCAAAAATCTCCCCTTAAAAACACAGCTACACAATTTGGTGTCAGTTTAACAAAACAGYAAGTCATAAGAAAGGCATAAAATGYTTGATGGAGAWATCATGTAGTTCAAGAAAGCACAAAGYTGGGAGGATAATACTGTAAAGTCAYACCAAGACTGAAAGAACTTGAAGACTACAAGACTAATCAARTAAGATTGCTTCATTTTGAGTTGCAAAAACAATAAAAACTTGCTTTTCTGTCTTCAGACTGCGTAAGAAATGTTTGGATAGCTCATTCTGGGACCAAATAACCCTTCTGCTGCTGCCACAAGTTCTCACGAMGTAAAAGTCAAGTGATAATGCATCTAAACTCACCCCAAGTTGAAGGCCTCAACTTTACAGATGCAGACTGCGCTACTGAGCTCTACAGAGACACAACAAGRCTCAAATGATGCAATTATTTCATTTCCTTTTTTCCAAACAATTTCTCTTCCTGCACACGATGCACAAACCAGAACTGATCCCATCTGTAACGCTGACACAGTAAATTTCATTCACTCTTCTATTCTAGTCTCATGAACACATGTTGTATTCAGGTCAGGTTCTTACACATACACGTCAGCAGAGTATAATTTAGTGTGCTATGTTCTTTTAATGATCTATTTGCTCTGTATCACTTTCATAGTTATATGCAAGTAAATTATCCAGAACAAGAAAAAACTTKTTTGGCAACAATTTCTCTAAATAAAAGCACATTCAGTTTTTTAACCTGCAGGAATTGCAAAAGAACACAAGATAGTGTCATATTAATCACTGACTTCCAAAGCTATTTTTTGTTTCATAAGAGGCAAAATGCTGCAACAATTACTCATTACAATTGCTACCGAAAGACAAGATGCACAGATAAAAACCACAGCCTGAGTAACAAATTCAAAAAAATGAGTCACTTCAACAGAACTAAATAAAACAGGAATCGGACCATTACTATGTTTTGGTACATAACTGGTAGAGACTTGCCCATTGAAATTTCTAGGCACCATCGGAAGAAATTCATCCATTAAAATAATGTGCAAATTTGGAAGGAAGCCCAACATAGAAACGACTCTGAATAAAATCTTCTCAAGCCCTGTAACATCAGATTTCCCTTCTTAGTTTTATGTGTGGCAACTAAGGCACAGCGTGTTACAGATGGGATGAGGAAGAACCCACGAGAGCCAGAATATTCCAAACTCTACCTGTATCACTTGTACTGACTCGCATAACTCGGGGCAAATCCCTTCATCTTCCTGTGTTTCTCCATCTGCACAATAACAGCACTCCCAAGAGCGCTGTGATGCTCTTCACWGCAATACCAGCTTTGACACCTCTTGAAGAGCAAGATAAAGCCYGCTCAGAGGTGTTCACTCTCACTTGAGTCTCTATAACCATTTCTTCAGTACTTTCACCACAGGCCTCAGAAAAAATGCAGACATARTGACAAGCAAGGCTAAGGGCAGACTCTGCTATCTTCACAGGGAGAACGCTCCAAGTCTGCCAGTTKCCAGTTCCACTAGACAACAGTGTTTTAACACCTGGGTTCCTGCTGCTCAAGGACAAAGCAGCATGTTGTCTGCTATCAAATAAAAAAAAAGTATTCCCTATTTCATTAAGATAATCCACTAGGATCAAGCATTTTAAAAAAATTTCCACTTCACAACTTTCACTTTTCTATTTTCCTCCACCCTGCCACTGTTCAGAGACCCAGTTTCAAAAATGAACCCACCCATACCCACGATATCCCACTGGAACTAGAAAAAAGTAACCAGTCTAGACAAGTGTGAGCAAGGAACACGTGAATGTGAATAGGAAGGGAAAGATGCCTACCTTCTTAACCAGGAGACAAACACTCAAAGAGACTGAAATCCACTCCAGAGACAACCAGGAAAGCAGGAGAAGAGGAATTCATGCTCCTCTCTTGTCGGCAGCTAGGCAATGATGCAGAGAAACACAGAAGCTCTCCTCTGAGSAGAGCAGGGGTTTCACGCTCCCTGGATTCTCCATCTGCTGGAGAAGAAAATGCAGGACAAGCCGTCTCTGCCGCAGCACATCAGCAACCAGAGATGACGTGACCTGCACTGGGGCGCTGCTGCTTGGCACCACAGAGAACTGCACAGTACCCTCAGACTACCAGCTCCAGCTATCACTAACAGGCAAATATCCCAACACATCAGGAAGCAGCTGGTCAGCCACCATATCAAGGTTTTTAAACTTAGCCTATGAACACAAATGAGGCAAACCTTCCATTCCAAAATGGATGCTTGCAAAGTTAACAGTTTCCCAGGAAAAGGACAGTATCTGAAGCAACCAAGTTACAATGAGGTGAGTGACCCTGCCTGTGTTCCAGGCTAGYTCCCGAGCTCTCACACTATGCACTTTGGCAGGCACAGAGCATTCACACTGTCAGTTAACACAGCTCTGCTTACAAACACCAACTCCTTCAACTGTGGCAGCCTGCTTAGMTGGAATATTAGAGGCAAAAAATAGCTACAGCAAGTAAAACATAGCACAAGGTTAGAGAATTAGGAGAATGAAGACAAACAAAACACATAAACTAAAGCAATGCCAGAGACAAGCAGCACAACCTAACTGAGCAGCTCTAACATCCTCCCTGTGAAGCAGAGGTGAGATCCATGCAGTTGCAAGTGAGACACCCATGGGAGAGCACGTGTGCATTTATAGAGCAAACCAACATGTAGAGCAGGAAAGGCAGCTGAGTTCACACCACTAGCATGCTTATGTAACACGACATGCTCATTCTTCCCTGCCACAAGAGCTAAGCGTGCCTGCGATTGTGCTGCTCCATGGGGACTGAGCCCATGTCTGGTGCTAGCTCCAGCTGTCCAGCACAGAACCACTGAAGGAGCCTTTYCCTGCGGGTAACACAAGTGATAGTGACTGACAGCTCTGCTATTACACTAACAACAGCCCAGACAAATACATGCCCTCTTCCCACAATTACTGGTTTCTAGTTAACATCTGTTTGAAAAGGAACTCTACTGCTTTTAGCCAACAWTTTTTCTTTTCCATGCTGACATGTAAAACACGGAGACTTAATAAAAATAGAAAAAAATAAATTTTCAGTTAAACCAGTAAAATACACCCAAATATTTTTAAGAACCTGCACAGCTTCTTTCGTAGTCAGGCCATGTCTTTCTCAAGTGCAGTTAATACGACCTCCATTTTTCCAAGCTGTCTTACTCTTCAGGGTGTCCCAGAGCTTCCTCATGCAAAACACCTGCATAAATACCCTCCCTTTGCAACTACTGTAATATCAGCATAGTATCAGCAAATACCAAAACACATGTGCACGGAAAAAGGCAAGCAAATGGCACATACATTGGCACAGCTGTCTTTCCTCAAAATGTGACAAAGGAAAGATGGTTTGAGTTTGTGGATGRTATTAACATGATACTGCTACAGATCAAGTTCCTACTCCAGTAAGCAGCTGACCCTTGGCCATTAGCCTGAAAACTTAACTCTGAATTACTAGATTCCCAACTTCTTCTTCTTTATTTAACTGCTTCTGGCCAAATTAAAGGGATAACATYCTTGAAAAAGAACATAACTAAGTGCAGTTAAGAGAGGTGTAACATGACCCGTCCATGTACACACAGTGCAGGAAGGAGCATCTGCAGGGCATGCAAGGACTAATAACTGGATAATCAAAGAGCATTAGACCACGTGCCCTAAGAGCTGAACTTGGCTCTAGCTGTACARTAGATGTCTTTGCCAGCTTACAGATGTTTCCCAACCTGTTCATTTCCCCACCCATTTCCCAGAGGCACACAATAGGCCTAGATAGAGAGTACAGCAGGAGAAAGGCCAAGGGCCACCACACCGCTCAGCACACCCGATATGTGACTGAYTGAAGAGTTATTCTGTGTGCTGTGTTACATGAAAATACACTTTTACCTGGATCATGGTGTAATACAAGGATCACATACAAATCCTCCAACTGCTTTTGGTTTGYCTCCTAATTACACAGAACACACTGCACTAAACAAAAAATGCTCTTTTCTCRTAATACTGTGAGCTGCCTTCATGGGGCTTGGGAAGTCCCAAGAAAACCCCCAAGCACTACTACACAGGCTCCCCATCTTTCACCACACAGAAACCAAAAACTGTTCTGGGATCTCAGCACCTGCCAACCTGCAGATAGACTTGATGTAAGGCAGCTGTRACTATTTGTGGACATGCACAAGAGCTTCTCCTGTGTTGTATTATACTTTCAGCAGAACCAAAAGTCAGTTACAAGTACTCATTGTTTTTTCTCCTTTGTATCTTKAAGTCAACAAACCATATCTGCTACTCCAATATTAGGAAAGCAAAACTGTTTGACACAGAATAACAGGCTTGACCTTTACAGTCATGTGCAAACAGATTCAGAAATGTTAACATACTGGAAAAAATYGACATGACCAAACCCAACTCAAATTCCACAAGTTAGCTTTCCAGCCTTCCAGCTCATAATCCACCTGAACAACTGAGCTAGATTACAACTGGAAAAAAAGCAGCAGCTTCTGCAAAGAGCAGAAAGTCACATGCCATAACCAAATCAATGAAGACCACTATTGTACATGTCAGCTTCCCTCAGAAGAGAAGACTACCACACCCGTCACAACACAAGCGGCCCTGCACTAGGTACATTCATAACACCTCCCACAGATCATTAAAAGAATGCTCCCTGCCCCAAAACAGCGGTGACTGACCCATGG
>NW_026623765.1:454009-458413 GCF_030028575.1 Malurus melanocephalus | reverse complement strand
CCTCACACTGCTGAGGGACCCAAAATGGTGCCGACTGACCCATGGCCTTACCTAAACTGGCGGAGACTGACACACGGCCTGTGGTAACACTGACCTGTTACAAAGTTTTTTCTGGGAGAAAGTCAAGCTGACCCCCACAGAGGGTAGACTGGAGAAAGGCACTGACCCTCTGTGGATTAAWGGTCACATCCTCTTGAGATTCTGGTTGTTTCTCTGCACGCCACCCAGCATGATTCAAACTACCTTCCCCTAAACCTGCCAAGCGGGTTGGGGTTTTACAACCGGGTCACCAGTAATGGCTCCCAAGAGGGTATGCTGTGAGATAAATGAAAAAAGAGAGCATGCCATTTCCAGTTTTATAAAGCTTTTTTCACTTTTTCTCCCTAYTGAGAGGCCCCTTTTCATGGAACACCACACTTTAATCACCACCACATTTATCAAATGAAGCAAACATTATGTTATACAAGCATTAASTAATGAAATTTTAAGTACCTAATGAAGCACCTAGCTAACGAACTTCATAACACTCAAATGGCTTTTTCCCTGCCTCTTCAGTCCTAGACACAAGGTCACTTAGAAAAGCCACAGCCTCCTAACTACAGCAGCAGAGGCTCAACAGCACACAGCTCCRGACTCAGCACCTGATCAGCCTGGACAATAAAAAATAAACCAGTGTGCCTACTATCACACAGCTTCTTTCCACGTATACCAGGGCAAAGGTACAGCGCCAGAGCAGTAACACGTCACGTTGACTTTTTGCTGTCCAGAGCTTCCAGACCCTGAAGAGGTCTTTACACCCCCTTTGGGTACTTCTGGGAGCAAGGGGCACACAGAACTACCCACTTCTTCTAAGCACTTGGCATCTCACCTGCACGCTCATTAGCAATGCACTGGCTGGCAGGATGGTGAACTGCTGGTGGCAGTGGGGAGGGAACACKACACAGCACTGCTTTATTTTTTTATGATGCAACAGTATATGCCCCACAACTGCATTAATCAATTCTGAACTAAAACAAAATGCAGATTATAACCATCTTTCCCTGCCAACAAATCAGCTTCCAAACTATGCCACTAGAGTTTGAGAGGGAAGCTGGAAGAGTCCACTGCACTGTTCTTTTAGCAGCTGTAGTTGTCTCTTTCTTGCTTCATCTGTACTTGTTAAAAACATACCAATATACTCAATTACAACACTAACTATAACCTCTTTGGTCTGCTCGTGGTACAAAGACAACTTAGAACCTGGCAAAGTCTTTGTTCATTTATTCAGTTTAAACATCTCAAAGCCTGCCAAGCCATCCAGACAGTAAAACAAATCAGCATCTTCCAGTGCCTTCCTTTACAKTATGCAGAAAAATCCCCTTTACTGCAACTATTAAGCAAAAAGCACTTACTGAAATCTAAGTCAAGGCAAACAATCAGGTCAAGTATTATCACTGTATCAAGTTACAACTTTCTAYCTCCTCTCCATGCAAAACAAAAGTATTTTGGGAACCAAAAGTATTTTGGGTATTTTCACTTTCCTTTTCACACTTGACAACATAAACTGTTTTGCACTGACGTTTTAGATCAATTTAATAGCACATTTTATACCTAGCCACTTCCAATTTGTTGCAAGTTCTGAACTGTAAATTCTTTTTCAATATTGGCATTGCCCTAACTGAAGTTCCCCATGCACCACCTGTAACTTTCAAGACAGAACAATYCATAGTTTTATTAAATTTCATTTTCCAAACTTCAGCTGCACTGCAAACACTCTGGTTCAACAAAAAGATAGACAAGGCCTTCATTCCATCAGATATTTATTCCACATATTTTAAACATGCCTTCAAAATGGACAGGAACTAATTTGCCTCATCAAACCTGAACCCAAATGAACTGCTTTTCCCCCATCTCTGAGAAATACAAATTAAAAAAACATCCCTCCATCCAACAACATCCATCCTCCTCTAAGTTATGGARGCCAAGAGGTCCACACATTACAGGCGTGCTTACAACAAAAGAAACCATTCAACTGCCTAATAACTACAGGCATTTAACTTAGTACCTTCTTTAGTCAAAAGGATGCATTTCCTTTAGATAGCATTATMCTTTATTCAAAACAACTGGATTATAATGTGGCACACTTCTGCCTTTAGAACACAGAAATAAAACCACTCGGTCAAAGACAGCAGAAAATCATCTAGAGAGCAACATCTGTATCAACATGGGAAACCTACCCAAAGATCCATCACTACAGCCCAGGAAGGTCCTTACAAACTGAGCTGTTCAGCATCACTACTTTCACTTTATTTACCAGGAGCTGCCTTCCTAAGACTACTCAGAGCAAAATCTGGACAGAAGGTGGGGGTTAAACAGTTTGCATTAAACAGACATAAAATGCTATTAATTCTAATAACTAATAAAAATACAAAATACMACACCACTGCTAACACAACACTATATACCTCCTCTTAAATAGATTTGTTAAGTTCATTAGATCCATTAACTTAATGTATCATTAATGCTTTGTAACACAAGCTTTAACTTGGATATGAGCATCTTAAATGCAATTTCATCAGCACAGAGTAATAGGAACTACCTGACAAGTTYAAGACCCTCACTTTAACTGGGTTTCAGAAAAAAAAGGCCTTGAGCAAACAGGATTGGAAAAAGTTTTCTCCTCTGCCCTGGCAAGACGAAGATTATTAAGCAGGGGATTTATAGTGTTCAGCCTTAATTACAGACAGCAATATGAGATAAAAAGCTACCTCTTGATCCATAAACCCGAGTGCCACTTGGGACACTGTGGCACAGGGCCCCTCCCAGCTGGCAGCGCAGGGCACTCACCTGCTGCACACACACCCTGTTAGAGCTCACTGGCAGTGCAGGGCACTCTCCTGCTGCACACACACCCTGTTAGAGCTCACTGGCAGTGCAGGGCACTCTCCTGCTGCACACACACCCTGTTAGAGCCCAGCTCAGAGCAGCTGGGAGGGACAAAGCAGCCGAGCCGCCCTCTCTCACATCCCGGCCTCCCAAAGCCTGCACTTGTGCCACCTGTTACTGTCCTATCCTCCCGGCCCCTTTGGGTCCTCCCTACTGATCCACCCCACAGCTGGCTTAGAGACTTTTCTCAAGATGKGGCAGACCACCCCCATCCTTATCARGTCTCGTCCTAAGCATCCATATTCAAGAGACCTCAGAAAAGCTGAAAAAAAGCAGTAGAAAACTTACTTCAGACTCAAAAAATAGGAAGCTAATTCAYGCAACTGTCACATGTTAAAATTTGGACTTCCCCTGCCCCCAAGACCTTAAGGGCTATCAATTTGTTTCTGCCCACTACAGAAAGGAAAAAAATAACACAGGAYTTTATGAGAAAACATTTAGTTAAGTGCTAAACTGAACAAACCACTATGCAGTTTCTCTCCATTTGTCTTCTGTATTACCTCACTCCGTTCAAGACCCTACTGTCATTTTCTTTAAAAAGTCCCTATCCTGCCACCAGCCCTGCCAAGAAATTGCTTTCTGTCAGGCCACAATGACTTGGAAGTAGTTCTCAACAAAAAACACCCAGACTTTAGGCAACCAGGTATGCAGTCGGCTAACCCCTGACACCATCCTCACACCCCAAGCACCAAATACTGCATTCTAAATATTGAATACCACTTTTCTATGAAAATCGTTTCTAAACAACAATGAAAATACAAGTGCCACCTATATGTTCCTACTCCAATTAGTAATATTATCTGCATGCATTTGTTAAAACCACATCTTAAATCTCCACCCAGAAACACACATAATCAGTAAAAGTTTACAAGTATATTTATGAATAAACTATATACTTACACATAGTCTAAGCAACACGCAGACGAATTTAACAGTTGAATTATTCTACCCACAACATCCAGAATAGCRTGTTTTAATTATSCAGTAACTMTGAAATATACAGCACTAGCACTGAKCTSAATGACCTGGGAAGTGAATTACACTTCACACATGACATCAGTCACCAGCTCTGGGAAATGAACACCACACTGTTTCACACACACAGAGCAAAACTCAAAAATGGCTGTTTTGATGGTGTCCCATGCCAGTACCCAGTAAAGCAGTAAAGCTAAGAAAGTCCAGCCAATCCTATGGCTACAAAAATTCACACAACTGTTCCTTCGGTCCCAGCGGAGGTCCGACGACACAAAGTGCAAGTTCACCACAACAAGCACMAGTCGAGCACCCCGCAGCGAGGGCAGGCTCTACAGCAAAAGCTGCCAGCACTGCACTTCCACTCGTGACCGTGATACCAATCTGCTGCCTTACACCAAGGAAAATAATGATTTTTATTTCACCTTTTTTTTTTTTCTTTCAGAGTAGCTGGCAAAAGCCCGACACAGGCTGTCTTAGGCGCCGGTGACACCTCATCCCGCCTCA
>NW_026623765.1:411124-453436 GCF_030028575.1 Malurus melanocephalus | reverse complement strand
CGCAGCCCCGGGCGGCCGGGGCGGCTGAGGGGACGCCGCGCGCTGTGCCGGGAGCGGCCGCCCCGCCGGCGCGCGGCCTCAGGGCGCACGCGCAGCGCCGCCTCCCGCCCCTCACGGAGGGACCCGCCCRGCCGGAAATGCGGCCGGCCCTGCACGTGCCGCGGGAGCGAGGCGCGGCGCGAGACCCCTCCCTCGCGGCTTTCCCGCCCTTGCGGTGCCGCGCGCTCCCTGAGGGGAAAAGGCGGGACAAACTGGTCACAGAACCTCCCTCAGCGTGAGCCCCCCGAGCCCTCACGGCGCCGCTCATTCTCCAGCGACCCAGCAGAACCTCCCTCAGCCTGAGCCCCCCGAGCCCTCACGGCGCCGATCGTTCTCCAGCGACCCAGCAGAACCTCCCTCAGCCTGAGCCCCCCGCCGCCCTCACGGCGCCGATCGTTCTCCAGCGACCCAGCCCGGAGCGGGACGTGCCCTCGGGAAGGAGTTTGCGGGGATCAGTGCCGTGTGGAGACAGTGTGGTAAGGATTGCGGTTTTTTAAATGGCTCTGCGCCCCCAGGGTTGTGAAATTTCTTGGGTTTGTGGAGTGCTTCCAGAAGGGAGACCCCAGGGAGGTGGTGGCGTCTCCCTCTCTCGAGATATTCCAGACTCACCTGGGTGCTTCTTGTGTCACCTGCTCGAGGTTATGCTGCTTTGGCAGGGGAGTTGGCTTGAATGATCTCCATAGGTCCTTCCCAAACCTAACTAAAAATTCTACTTTTCTGGGAAATATGTGTTAAATGTGTTGATGACAAGTATGAATATGTGTTAAATGTGTTGATGACAAGTATGAATTCCTGTGGTGTGTCCCCACATATGCTCTATGATGAGGTTTGAAGGTAACTGATTGAAAAGGAGGGGTAAAAGGATGGATCTGGACAGGAAACCATCAGCAGTGAAATTTCAAGTGTACACAAATGTACTGACCAGGTGCAGTTTCCTTAYAGACTGACAAAACAGACCAGAGAACTGACCAACACAAGCTGCTTTCACATCCTGGGAGTCCCCCTGTGCAAATAAAAATGTGACACTTGTGTGTTGTTTTTTCTCCTTACCAAATGAAAACATACAAAAAGACCAAAATTGGTAATGGACATTGTCAGTCTCTCATAGCAATCAAGGAAACTGCATTTATGGCATTGACRGTGGTAATTTAACAACACAGCCTTTCCCCCGAACACTTAACTTTTGTGTGGAAATCACAGCCATTGGTTCAGTAAAAACTTTGGAGAGGTCCAAAGTGCAAATCTTTGGGATGATGTTTTTGTAATCAAAGTGGTTTCAATTTAATCATATTGCCACACTCTTAGTCGGTAAGAAAATTACATTTCTATATTGATGGGACAGGCTGTCCCCTATGGAAAGCTGTTTGCATGAGCAGCCACCTTTCTGAGGTCACTGCTGTTTTTTCAACAGCATACAGAAAATAATTTGCAGTTTTCCATGGGAGGGAAAGGTATTTTCAGTGCAGATGAAAGAGTTCTGTGAAAGGAATGACATGAACAGCAGTGTTGTGTTAATGAGGGCACTGCTACAGTGAGATATACCTATACTCCTTAGCTATTTAGTGGTATCTTTGAGAAAAAATGCAGCAATAGGTGCATTAAAGGTGTATACATTTGGTGCTACTGACTGCTATGATTTTGCTGGTTCTTGGTAAAAATAATGTCTTGTATTAAGCCACTGCGACTTTGTGAGCAGAACTGGTATTTAGGTTACCCGGTGAGGTTTTTTTTTGCCTTTGGGGTCCCCATCCCCACCCATTTGTTCTTATTCTTTTTACGGTAAGACGTTGAATTGTCGCTGTAGTTATTTATAGGCTGGACAGAATGAGCCCTCTTGTTACTCTGGGATTAACACTGCTAATCTCTATTTTGGCATCCTGGAGAACACAGAGGTCAGCTCCTGGGCATAGCTGGCAAATAAGTGTGTCAGCAGTGCACAGTGAGCCRCACTTGTGAGTGTGTAGTGGCTGCAGGGTTGGCTGCTCTCCTGTCAGGAATCTCCAGGAACCACGCCACTGCTCCCTTACTGTGTTCCACCGCACGTTTCACCTTAGGCTTGGCACTAAATGGCCTWTTCTTGTGAGAGGCTGGCATGTCTTCCGGGTAAAGAAGTTCAGTAATAAAGAGGATTTTGACAACTCGCTTAAAAACACAGGCCCAGCCCTCCGAGGAAGTAACTGAGTGATAGTTTTGAATATGTCAGTAGGCCCCCTCTCTTTGATTTAAATCCTTACCTGATCAGAACAACATTTTGACATTTCTAGAAGTTGTATTAATTTCCAGAAAGGARGAGTTGTGTGTTCTCTTTCACTGAAGGTATGAAACTCAAAGCACACTCTGCTCTCCCTTACTGAGATGAAACCTCTGCTTTGGTTCAGGAAGAGCGCAGATACTTTGGTCTCTTACTTCTGCATAGTGTGCAGAAAATCCCATTTATTTAATGCAACATGGTCTTGGCAGTGTGACAAACAGATCAGAAAGGTGTTTGCACTACTTAAAAAACAAACAAAACAAATTTTAGTACCTTGAAAGTACCCACAGGCAGTTACTTTCTGGCTGCTGTAAAACAGTAGATGGTCTGAAGAAAAATCTGGTGACAACACAAAATCAGAAACACAAATCTAAAGTGARGAGAGATCAGCTACAAAGGTGGTGAAAATGGGGAATCAATAATGCAGAGGCTGCACCAAGGCTGGAATATTAGTGGAGGGTGGAGATGATGGCCTACATAACATTTTTTTCCTTAAACCTTCAACTTGATGAATCATTAAATCATAGGAGATACTTAGCTTTCATTTAAAAAAAAGAAACCAAAAACAAAAACGGTGTGTCAGTGGAATTACTGCTGGACTTTAGCTGCATGAAAAGGAAGTACCAGTCACCAGCTGTGTATGTTTCTAGCACAATACTGGGACGTTTTACTTCTTCCTTTCTTTTATTGCTTGGGGTCTGAAATGCAGATCTGTTCCTCCTTTGAAGTACTTGTGTAATAGCAAATCTATATGGCATGTAAATGATCCACTTCCTGGTTCTTTTGGCACATAGCAGATGTCTTGGAAGGTTCTGTCCCAGTTAGTGTCACAAGAGTTAGGTCCAGAGGGGTTTTTCATTCAGCAGTAACTGTGTTCTCCATGTCCAGGCTGTGAGAGCCACTGYTTGTGTGACTTCATTTCCGAGCACTGGAAATCTGGGTTCCCCTGACACATGTCCTGCAGACAGCCTTGAGCACCTGCCTTGCCTCAGAACTCAGCCAAGCGTCCTGGCTGGGAGAGCAGAGTAGGGGAGCTTGGAGRAGACTGACTCACCTCCATGTATGACAAATGTTCTGGTCTATAAAATTAGTGCAGGGTTTAGCTGCATCACTGTAGAACACTGTAAACATTTATGGGGGAAAGCTCGAGCTGAGAACGCTGCTTGAACATGAAACACCAGATATTTCACGTGCACTTGGACTGTGAAATGTGGTGGTTTAATCCCCAATAAACTACTGAATAGTTCAAATGCCAGTACYTTGATTACTGTTTATCAAGCATTTCTCTGCTTTTGTCTCTCCCCAATACRTAAATTGGTTTTAAATCAATCGCATGAGGATAAAACAGCTTCCTGCAAAAATGTTTAAAATCCCTTACAAAAAGTATTTGTTAAGGCAAAAGAGAAGTGGAAAACTTCCTTTGTGTGAGTGTTGTTTTGGAAATGTCTCTTTCTGCTGCTGGATAAACTCTTTTCATTCTAATTAACCAAACTGAGTCTTAGAAACAAAAGAGAAAAATTCTAATTTTATAGAATTGTGTTCTTTAGGCAATAAAACTTTGAAAGAAATTGGTAATACAGGCTCTCAAGTGTTCAGCAATTAGTGCAGTAAATGTTTTTTGGTCTTATTTGGGTATGTGAGGGTTATTTTCTATTTTGTAATAATTCAGGCAGTGTGAACAAAACGCTGTCAGAGAGTRGGTCTGTGCAGTAAGCTCTTTTAATTCATTTTCCCCTCTTATCACCTCATTGTTGCCTGTTTTGTTTCTGGTCTCCTGACAGCCGTGAGAAATATCATTTTACACATTTAAGTAGATAGACAGTCTATCTCAGTAAATCCTCTGCCTTAGTTTTGTACTGCTGACCCTGATGAAGTCTGTTTCAGGCACAGTTACTGAAACCACAAAATGTTTATGATGAGCTAAAAGCTAAGAAAACCCCAGGAGACAACTGGTTTGGGTTTGGGCTTGCATTTTTTCTCAGATGAAGTCATATCCCTGCTCCACATCTCAGARGCAGGAGTGGTAATGAAAGGCTCTTTTGCTTTGCTTAATTATATATACAGAATTTCTGAAAGAGTTTGGTATCTTGTGAAACATCTTGGCTTGAAAAATATTTTGATGTGGGGGGTATAAAAGACAAAGAAAAACACTGGAACCACTTGGAGCAGAGGGGTGGCACAAATCAGCCAGAARGCAAGTGCATATTATGAAGGCTGCTCCAGTTCGGAAGGTCTGAGCAACCCTGGAGGCTCTGCAGTGACCTTGTGAACAGAGACAACTCTTCATTCCTTTCAGTTTCTATCATCTCCTCTAATCAGGAAAGAAACAAATAGAGAGCTGTGGAAAATAACTCAGTTATGATTTCCATCTTTAAAATGGAAACAAACTGAGGAGGCAGCTGGTGAAAATATTCAAGGTGCAGATAGCTGACATCAGCTTTGGTGACACCGAGCACACCTCTCATTGGTACTGAGGTCAAGAGTCTCTTATTGCAACACAAGATTCAGTCATTTGTACTGCAGCCAGCTCTGGGACCAAACAATATACAAATTCCTTGTTGAAATGACAATCCTTGGCCGGTTCAAAACAGTGAGACAAGGTGGGGAAAACATAAAGGCAAATGTGCTTGTAAGAGTCCTTGGTAGAATATGAAGGCAAGGAGTTGGAAAGAGCTTATAATGGGCTCAGAATTGTTTGTGTCTGACCTGTAAATTGCTTTCCATTAATAATAGTCTGTTTCCTTTCTGGAACAGAACAGTCTCCTGTGTTTGTGCTGATGACCAGACTCTGACTTCATTTGATAGGGTAATGTGTTCCTGCTCRCTCTGTGAGACATTCTGACATCCCTGTATTTGGCCTCTTGCAGWTGGACTCAGGGTCCCTGTCTTCCGTTTTCCAGGTTCCTGCTCATTCCCAGCTCACACTCAGTCTAGTTGCTTTATTCTTTCTTGGAAACAAGGCCTGATCTCACCCTTGCTCCAAGTACTTGCTTTTACAGTCCCAAAAATACTTAAGGAGTTTTTTTGATGGAAATGCAGTGTGCTCTGTTCAGCCTTTTAAAGGCAGGCCACCATCCCAACTTATTTAATAAGTCTTACAAAGTTGTTCTCTCCTTGAAAAAGTTATGCATGTGACTAAAACAYGTGGCCTTTCTCAGCAATTCCTAATCTCAGTAAAGGCTTTATAAAGGGCCTGCTGACAGTACACAGAGATCTGGCTGGTGGCAGAGTGTTCTCTTCCTGAAAGCTAAACTTTGTTACAAGAAAACTAAAATGCCCAAATTCCAACACTAATACTGCTTTGCTGCTTCTGCAACTGCTTTTGAGATAAAAAGGACAAAAGGTGAAGGTCAAGCACAATTGATCAGCCTGAATAGTATTCTAATTCCAGCAGCATACAGATTAGACTATGGCATTCTTTGTTTAAGGATTTTTGAGTAACTAAATGCGTTACTTTATGGTGCAAAAAATATTCAAGTATAATTGAAAACCCCCAGAGGCATTGGTGCACCCCAAAATTATTTGTTACACTGAAAAGTCTTGGAAGAGCCACAGGTATTGAGGTTTAAGAAGTAATTTTATTTTGATTTGGTCTTTTGTCCTGTTTGCAGAGGTAGATTTTACTGTTGACAGTTGTTCTGTAAAATGAGCAATGGCCTTTTTCTCTCCTCTGTGTATTTTTTGAGTCTTAGAGAACTGCAAAAATATTTCTGGTCATTAGTCCTTATGCTAAAAATACTTTAGTTCTTGATATAGCCCTACAGGCTTCAAGAGAGGGGAAAAAACTCCCTGGAATTGAGAGCCTGGAATAAAGAATGTCTTTTGGGTCACAAGTGAGCAGTCTGTGTGCTGCTGCACATTAAACCACTGTGACTAGAGATGTCATTGCTGGCTGCATGGACAGGGGTCGAGGAGAGGAATGATTGAGGTTTGGTATTGAGATTCTCCTGTGGGAGCAAGGGGAAGATTTTAGGGACAGCCCATCTATGCGCTGTGCTAAGTTCAGCTTCGGCAGTAAGGTCCAGCAGAGATGAAAACACRGAACACATCAGCTGATAGCTCAAACATTTGCCACTGCCTGTAGTGATTAAATTCTGGGAGCTCACGTTCACTCCAGCGTAGCAGGACCGGTTCAGACGTGAGCTTAATGAAATCACTGCGGTGTGCACACTGCTCAAACACTTTCTAAACTGATTTAATTAAATCAATCGAGGCAGAGTCCTTATTCAAACTCCTGCTCTAGTACTTAATCTGTGATCAAAGAGATCATTTCTCCCTGCTCCTTGTGTGCCATGGGTATCCCTGGAGTGTAGCRGGGCATTCATATTTGTTTGTTGCTATCCTGCCCTATATCAAACTCAAATGTTTAGAAAATAAATCAACTGAAGTGCTGCTTTCAGATCTAAGGCAGCCTTATTTGTTAAGCTAGTATGTGTTAGCATTGCTATATGAAACCCCGGTGAAAGGCTACAGGAGGAAATTTGGTTTGGAAATTTGCTTGGACTAGACAARGTTGATAAGGCCTGATACTGGTATATAAAACATGAATAAGATAAAACTATTTACTATGCTCTGTATTTTTGTTCCAAAAAATAGGTGAATAGTTCAACCAAAAAGCAGACAGTTCAAATTGCTTCTGTGAAAAAGATAGAATAATACAACGGCAGCTAGACATAAATATACATTGAAACAATTTTATCTATGTGTGTAATACTGGACTAACCTGTAGAACCCTTTGCCACTAAGATCATGGAGTTAATAGCCCAGGTARATGCAAAGGAGACATCTACTTTGATAACAAGAAGACTCACAATTATCTCGAGCAGCTTGATTAATTATTCAGTAATAAAAGTGCAGTATATAAAAGTATAACTTAGTGCTTCATTTCAAGGTGGCAGAAAAGATGTTTTCATTGTTTTGATATCTATTGTTTACTTTTCGTTTTTGGCATCTGATATGGTGCACTTTCCAAGTCTGGATCAGTCAGTTACCGAATTATATTTTGCACAGCAGTATATTCTAATATTGTTATGTAAATACTGTGGTTCAACTAAACAGCTCATCTGTGTGCAGAACACATATCTATGTATGCTAGAATTTTTAAGCAGTATTAAGATGTAAACATTTTTTAAAAAAAGCAGTCCATTTATTTAAAAACAAAACCTGTTGGTAGGATTTGTCTTCTGTTGAGGGAAATAATTTTACTGTTTCTTAGCTTTCTCATATTTGGTAGAGTTTTAGAAATGAGCAAAATTGTCCCAGTTGTGCTTAATTTCATTTGAATTCATTGATTCAGTSAGTGTAATTTCCAAAACGTTTTCAAGCCTCACAGTCATTGTGAAGCCAGACACTTTTCAGTTAGTAACCCTGGAGTTACGTGGGAATGAAAAACACTGGCTGTGACCTAAGACAGCAGAACCTTCCTACATTTCCTCCTGCTTGTTTCCTTCTCCAAGAGGTGCTTACTGAAGAACCTATGGTTAAAAATCTATCTAACATATATTTTGCTGGGAATGCATAATTCCTTAGATAAGRTGCCTCTCTAGCTGGGCTTCTGCCAGCCTTAACTGCATCTGAGAAGATTCTGCTTCCATTTGTGAACACTCTGCTTTGCACATRAAATGCTTTAAGATGTGGAAGGATGCAGAACCTAGATTATCTTAGCATAGGCTTGCTACAGAAGGCACCTGKGTCAGAAAATGTCTACAACATTATGATGCACTTCATTTAACAACCGTGTGGCTAAGGTCACACCTTCATGCTGTGACTTCTGAGTGGTCTACAGAAATGGGATCCAGGCCTTTATCCATTTACAGAGGCTAAATTATTTGGTGGGATGTTCTGTACATTTTAGATACCMATACAGAAATTTGCRAGTTGCCTCTTCTTCCACAGSGGAGGAAATAAATTGTTTCTTTTAGTGCTATGTAACTCTTGTATAGTACAAAATCTGGTGYGAGGAGCTAACTTGTCTTGTTRAAATTACACCAGCTCAAGTCTTTGMKAAAGGGGAGAACAAGTCATGAACTTAAATATTCCCATATCTGCAGGAACAAGTGTGCACGTTTAAGACAAAAGTCAATAGCAGCATGCYCTGAAACCCTGCATGCCTGAAAGCGATTGAGGACAGCTAAGTGCAGCACATATTTTCTTCTCTTTCTCTGCAGCTGTGGCTGGGCTTCAAAGCTACATTCTGTTATCAAATGAAATCATTGCTTATCTGAAATTAGGTTAAGTTCACAAACTGGTGACAAACAAGCCCAYAGATGGGGTTTGGGGAGTCAGAAACTGTGTCACTGCTAACCACTGACAGGGTCCTGAGAGTGGTTGCATTATTTGCCCACAAATTTCATCGTAGGCTCTGACTACAGGACCAAGCTGGGGTTTGCATTCCTTAGCATCATTTGGGCGCAGAAAGGAGAGCAAGTGTATCCTTCTGCATAAGCTTAGATCCTTTCTGGGGCTCAGCTTATCCCCTGGTGTGCCTTGTGAGCTCTGATGATCGCATCCATCTGCAGGTATGCACATATTCGATACACAAATGCTTTGCTGGGCATTCTGACAATCACAGAAGAGATGGAGCCGCAGTGGTGACTGTCAGGCCAGRGCACGTGTTGCACCCATCCATCCCAATGAGTCTGATGGTTCATGGCCCTCCCACATTCCCTGTGACCCTGGGATAGAAGGAGGAGAACTCAGCATCTAACATAGCASAGCATTCAGCTAAAGCCTGTGGGGAGGCAAAAATCCTGCTACARAGGGTACAGACTGATTAACAGCCACCACGATGCCCTGGTCTGATGTGAGTGTGAACCTTCTGMTGAGCTGTGCTCCTCAGTTCTTCCCCAAATGTGCTTTGTCTCTGAAAAAAATGCATGTGCAGCATCATTAAAAGCAGGATACAAACTTGGCTGTCATTGATGAACTAGATAAAGAACAGCTTGATGTTCTTTGAAGTACAGAACACACAGCATATCTAAGAGTGTAGAATAAATTTCCCAGTATATTCTAGAGGAGAAACAATATGTCGTGTTATTAAAGAGTCACTAATGCACAAAAGGCTTAAGGTGGCARACTCAACATGGCATTATAATTTCTTAGACTTTACCTCTCCGGGTGGCATATATAATTGTATTATTGTTGCAGGGCACAGTGGAAAATTCACTGTAGGTTATTGTAATTCCCAGAGTAAATATCCATAATTAATCACTTTTTTTTTGACTCTTCGGGAGAGGTTGGGCTCAAGCCATCCATACCCTGAATCTCCATGACCTTTATCACTTAGCTCAATAACTGTCTGCTTTTAATTGATAGAAAGTTAAAAGGGGGTTTCAAGTCTGCATAAGGCAGGCAAATGTGCAACATTATTTTAAGACAGAAATTACTACTTGACCTCCTGTGAACCATTTCTACTTTGAACAAAGAAGATTGATGTCTCTGRTGTCTCTCTCAGCTGGCATCAGCACACAAGCTCTGTTAGACTGTTTTTTGTTTCCTTTTGCTATCCTAGTAAAAAGGAAAGCTCCCTTTGCCCAGCCAGGCTTAAAATGATTAAACCAGACAGCACATCTCAAACTTCTTCTCCTGCCCGCTCAAGTGGCGAATTAAGCCATGTTCACAAATATAATTCCAGCCATTTTTTGTATCCTCATACACCAGTCAGTGTTAAGCAACTCCAGAAAACAAAAAGGCAGAAACAATAAAATAAACATACAAAGAGCAGCTTAATACCCTAAGCAATTTAAACAGCTGTCTCGGTTTATCCTTCCCACACCACAGTGTTTTTTCTTCATTCCCCAGCAGGCATCCCTTCCAAAAAGAAAAGTAAACCTTTGTTAGAGCCTACCAATTGGGCAGAGATGGATTAAGTTGGAAAATATTTTCTTCATTTGTTTCCYATTAGAATTATAAGGCTTTATTTGCTTTTTATGCTACTGTGAGGTTTGTGTTTATATAAATCCATGTTTTCAATTTGCAGATGTTAATTTTGTACAGACACGTGTATATGTCACTTGTCTGTGAACTCCSTCGGGGAAAGCAATACTGTGGTTGCACTTCTGAGACACTCTGCCTGCTGATGCAAACCTGAGCATGACTCCCTAGGTTCAGTTTGGGCAGAGAGGGAGCAACAGCATTGCAAAACATGCCCGCAGATAGAATCTGGAATTATGCTGGTTTTCACATAACACAGTTTTCTTAAAAGAAGTTGACAGTGCAGTGATAGGAGGTTTCAATCGAACTCCCTTAAAGCCTGTGTCTACCCACTGTGCCCAAATCACACTGGTCTAGTTGGCTCTTGAACACCCCATGGCACTGAATGCAGCAAGCTTTCAGCAGGGCTCGCAAAAGGGGACAGAGTCAGTGACTGACTGGCTGTGCCATGTACAGATGAGGTGCTCTGACTGGACATGGTGCAGACAGGAGACCACGCCTCTGTAAACCTCTGTGGTTTACTCTGTAACAAGTGACTTATGCTGCCCCACTGAGTTGTGGTGCCTCCATTTCTTTAGAAACTTGCCATGAGGAAAGCCATGTGCATCCTGCACCACAAGGTCCCAGAAATTAAGTGAGTTAAGTTAGCYGTCACGGATCTCTCTAAATAGATACTTTCCAAAATAATTTTATTTCAAAGGCTTTAAAAGAAATGTACACACAGAATTTGTTTATTCCCAAAGAGGTGAACCAAACCATTCTCTGCACTCCGAAGTCCTTTCTAGAATTGGATTTCTCCCATGCTGTCTTTCCATCAAAACACATTTAGTTTGTTTAAAGTGCTGTGTTCCAATGTGTGTGTCTCTTGAACCCCATCTACTTCAGATCCAGCAAGGGTATCAGTACCCCATGTGGGACAGCACCATAGAATATTTTATATGCGGTGACAAGCAATCTCTTCTGTAATATTCTGATGCAACTTTTACTGGGCTATTTAATCTCAGCTTTTTTWAAAAAATGGAATGTCCTGTAGAATGAAACTGCGTTAAAGGGAAAGCAATAAATGCTTCATTCAGTATGCTTGGCCAAAATAGCGCACTGAGTCTTGGAATGAAAAGACTCTTGTCCATAACAACAGAGACACAATTACAAGCACAGACAGGATGGTTTTGGCTAGAAGGGAAAAATGCCTTGTAGCATGGAGGAGGAGTGTTAGCAGCAAATGGAGGAGGAGGGTGAAATCTCTCAGTGACAGGGTAAGCAGTTTGGTAATAAAYACGGTTTGGGAGTGTGGAGGAGATAGGAGATCAGAAGTGGGACAGCAAAGTGAACCTCCCGTCTTCCTAAAGAAACCACTTCCTCTTGCTGCCTTCCTRTCTCCCTTAAGAGAATATTTAGGATAACTCCTGACAGAAGCATTCCCAGCAGAAAACGCCATCAGTTATCACTAGTTCCTCCCTCCAATGCTCTTTCTCAGCTATACTTTATTGAATGTCATAACTCTTGATCCAGTCCTTTGCTAGGGATATCCTTCTCTTCAGTTGTTTGCATATTACTTTGCTTCCTCAGCTCTCTCACAGATTTTGCACTTTGCATTCCACTTCTACCTCTTCATCTTGACTCTTCCTTTAGCCTCTCTGGTCTTAATCTACTATTCCCTTTAACTCCTTGTAACTCTTCTTTCCTGAAGGAATAATTTTGCAGATAGCAGCAGCAAAAGCAAACTGAGGTGCATCTTAGAAGCCAAAGCTACAGGAGTTGGAGAATGATTTTCCACAGTATCAAATCCCATAGCAGTGCTAAGAGGGATCTTACAAAGACTTTGTCTAATAACAGGAGTCAGCCTAGCATGGTGTCTTTTTTTATTTGRCAAAAACTAATAACTTCCTAGGCCACTTAAAATTATCTCACAAGGTTCAAATCATCATGAACACCATCTTGCAGAACTGCAGTAGCACTGCAGACCTCAGGGAGCTTGGCTGAGGCTTAGCAYTTCATCACATTCACTTCTTGCTTCYCTGAAAGTTCTTCAGAATTTGGTCTCGGCAAGGACCAAAGAAGCAGCAGTCATGACAAAAACAAACATTTTGTTCKGATCATGAAGTTACCAAAAAACGTTAGTATTTTGATAGGGTTATAATTAAAGGGTAACTACCAAATGTAGGGAATGTTGCTCTGCATGTCTACAGGGCAGTAACTATTCCTGAAAGGATCTTTCACATGTCACAGTATTTCTGTTCCTTCAAGGAGTGCTTTCAGTTCCTCCCTTGATCACAAGCTCTCTGACAGGACTGCACTGGGGAAAAAAATGTTGTTTGCAAGCTCTTTCCGTGCTCACAATCACTAGGTTTCTATTCTGTGAAAAACACTGGCTTACAGAGACAAGACTTCTATATTTGTCCACTTTCTGCACAGGAAATTTAAGGCAGGGAAGCACATGGTGTAATGAACCATGTATGGGACTCAGGGAGGAGATGCAGGYGCTCTTCTGCTTCTGCAGACAACCTGCAGAGATGTGAGACTGACAGGTCAGTGATGCAACTGCCTATGCTGGAAAAGATACTGTACGCATCCATTTACTTCAGCATCATGAAATCTGCAAATATAAAGAAGGGTTSTATTGTTTTAGTAGGAGCAAATGGTCTTCCTTCTCTTGCCATGGGAACAGAATCTCTGAAGGCAGTTTGCTCTCAGAGTCCTCTGCTTTTKGAGAGCAATAGGATGTGATTTGTTCCAAGGCARAGGGTTTTCTGAAGAGGCTGTTACRTTCTTTCCAGATGGGCTCTTCATTATCTCTCCATACTGTTGGGGTGCACTTACATAGCACTGCCAGCAACAGGAAGTTGCTAATGTACTCACTCACATGGTTTAAAATGCCTTAAGGTGAGCTGCCAGATTTTYAAACAGAGGTTTTTTTGTGTAGCATGCCAGATCTTTCTTAAAGAAAACATACTCTATTTTCTCTTGTCTATGATGCCACTCAGTTGCCCTTGACGTGGAAATTRTGTTCTAGTCACAGTGCAGACTAAGAGAAAACAGGTTTTGCATTTCTCCCTGGAAGGGCTACCAAGTAAAACAGATAAACAGCTGGTTAAATTACACCCTTGTATTGAATGCACTTTATATTAAAACTTTTTTCAGCTTTCACATAGATAATTACTTGTAACTGTGCCAGATGTACTCACTGATGTTGTTTCTGAATGGAAGGTTCTCCTGGTACATGCAACGTGGCTTACACCACTGTCTAGACATGGCCAAAATTACTCTCAGCCTAGATGGATACTGTAATGGAGACAGAGATAAATCCATAATACAGTTTTTCAACCCAAYCAATGCAGTGCAAGGGAATTTCTTTAACCTGAACTAAAAATGAGCCTGGACAATAGAAGCATATTATCATCTTGGCCTACTAATACAAAGCACAATTATTTTTTCCTTCACATGTCAAAATGAAAAATGTGCAGCTTAAGTGATTATTTTCATACCATAAATTTAATAAATTGTTCAGTAGTGGAAAGAAACCCACAGTTTCTTTGTTCAGGAGGTAAGCAAAACAGTTATCCCCTGGAAAACACAGCCACCTGYGTGTGGAAAGCCCAGTCACCTGTGCCTGGTTGGGCTTTGTGTCCTGTTGATTCCACTCTACTCGGCAAAGTAACCATGCTGAGATGATTCTGTGGCCACACAGGCCGGGCTTTAGCACAGACCGTGGCCCCTTAGAACAAACTAAACCTGACTCAGGTCCCTTCAAGTGCACAGAAAGGTAAGACTTCTATGTACTTCCCTTTTTAAATATGTGATACAGCATTGTATACAGAGTTCACCTGTAATGCTACACTTTATCAGAAAAATGACATCAACCCACCAAAAAGTCAAGAGTTGCTTTTATTAATGTTTGATACATTTAGTTGAACTTACAGGATGTATTTGAGCTGAGCATTTGGTTATGGGTTAATTTGTCTTGAGTTGCCTTTGGCGTTTTTCCTTTCCTCTTGTACTCAGTTTGTTGGTGTGTGTATATAAACACATGCGTGTGTATAAACACACGGGCAAAAGTTACATTTCTTACATAGCGAGGTGACCAGCAGACCTGAAACTGATACTGCAGACCAGACAGCRTCATGTGCTCAGGCTCAGCCTATAWCTCTGTGAGCAGCATAACTGCCCACTCTGCTGCTCATTCACTGGGAGACACTGGGAAAAAATCCCTCTGCCTCTTGGTGAAATGGAAGAACTATGCATCTCTGGAGTCCCATTTACTGACTTCAGTGGGAGTTGTGCTTGACAAAGAATATGTGTAGGTTTAATCCCTGTATCAGCCTGTATTAGATGACTTGTTGTTATTCTGAGTCAGCAGCTGCTCAAAACAGCTCTTTTGAAACCTTGGAGTTTCCCTTTAAGATCTGATGAGATCAGTGTCATTCAGCAGCTCATTTTACTTCCTCAGCATTTTCTCACTTCCGCATTATGCATACTGGCAGTCATGATCAGATTGTTTCAAAACAGCGCTTCTGAGCACAGGAGAGTTTGGAGTGCCCGGTCTGATCTCACCCCAGCAGTGAGCCAGCAAAACATCCCTACGTTAGCAGTTACTCTGGATTGCTGTTAGGGTGCAAAGATGATACAGACTCATTTGTAAACAGTATAATCTAGCATTCTGCAAATTACTSAATTCTGTCACTTTTTAAGACAAGAAAGCATGCTGTCAAGAGAATGGAATTGGATTAGCCAAACTGTCAGTGTCACCATCTAAAACCTAGAGAAGCTCTCACTAACTATGGAATTACGCCAGCAGTGTAGGGAACATACACCATAAAAACCCCAAATCAATCTGAGAAAGCTTCCCAAGGAATGTTTGTTTTTCCCAAGGTGTTTGKTTTTCACCATGCCCCCTCTCACCAGTCAAGTAGTAGAAGTTTGTCTATCACACAAAATTCAAAATTGCAATTCCACTTGTGCCAGAGCATACAGTATAAGAGCTCAGTTCTTTCCTCCTGCAGTTCTGCTCTCAATTTCAGAGGTGCGGTGCCTGCTTTACACCAGTCCAAAGAGAAGGGAATCAGACATTCCATCTTCAGGGCTTTTGTTTCAAAGATAAATGACTCTGTTTTGCAGCTTTCCCTGTGGCTTATTCCAGAGATCTGCTGCCAATTCAGACTGGCTCAGAGTCAAGACTTGATACACAGCAAAAACAGTTGAAAAATAGCAACGCTCCATCTGATCAGCTAATTTGGAAGTTTTGTACACCGGGAGCTGTAATGTCTGGGAAGGCAGCAGAGCCACAGCRTTTTATATACCTGTTTTGTTAGAATGCTGTGCAGAAGTTTACTCTGGTGTTTTGGACAGGAAGCTGATGACTCCAGAACCTTAAAAAACTGAAAGAAGAGGGAGGGAGGAAAGAAACAGCTCACTCCTGTAGCACACATGCAAATGTAAATGTGAGGCCAAGCGTAACACATCAATGTGTCACTTTTGGACAGAAGATAAACTGAAGGTCAGCTAAAGCAGTGCTGCTAAGACAAACTGATGACATGCAATTAAAGTCTCTTTTGTCAAGAATAGTCTTGTTGCAGAGTTTGGTCCCCCTGGAAAGATTGACAATTGTTTTGTAACTTTTCACAAGAAGAAAAACATTTGCTTCCTGCCTTAGCTTAAAGGCACTGAAAGAAATAGGGCCAGATTCATTTCCTTTGGACTTTTCTAGTGGTCTGTCAGAAAGAAGCCTCTCCGTAAACACTAAGCACATTTTACCTTCATCAGTAATCGAGTCCACACTGGTCAATATAAAAGCTTGAAAATAAACCAGACACCATTTCAGTGGGGAAATTTTATTTTACACTAAGTGCAGAGTGGTCAGTCAGATTCACATCTTAAAGCAGTTTGCACTTGGTATACTGTTTTGGAAACAAGTTTTAAGTTGGAGCAACTACTTTATCAGAAATAACTCCTACAACTACAATGTGTGGGAGGTGAAAGAGTTCAGCCGTGGTCAGAAGCACATCAGCTGTTCATGTCATATTGTAATGTGCATAACTTGTTAAAAAGTTATTCAGGCCATGAACTTAAGCTTCAGTCTAACACCTGCTTCCAAACAAAATCATTTCCTAAGTTCTCTGCGCAGTTTTGAGTGGAAGCTTCACCCTGCAGAGTGAGTCCATATGTGAAGTTCTGTTTGGTTTTTTCCTTGCTGTGGGTGTTCAGAGCCACTGACTAACCAAAAGGACAGTCTCCTGCTTCCCTACTTCTCCTCAGCTGAAGAACAAACACAGTAACAGGAGTGAAACTTTATTCATCTCCCATTGTCAAGGAGTTGGTTGTGGTGCTGTTACTGCATGCAGAATTTTATTCCACTGTCACCTCAGCTGTGAGAGATGCTAATTAATTCAGAAAGATTTTTTTTCTCTTCAAGATGTGTGTGAGCAAACCTAGCTGAAATGTCAGCTTCCACATTTCAAACCGGGCAGTTTAAAAAAAAAAAGGAAAGTTTCTACTTGTCAGCTGCTGAGATTTGCTTCAGGAATACATGGAAACCGATGCCACGTGGGGTGTGTCCCATTTTTATAAAAAACATTCTCCTTTAGTACTAGGACTGCATTTCAAATCTTCTAACACCTGCCTGACTGAAATAAGCTTTTTGAGAAACTATTCAGTGAAGCCCAGTGTRGAACTCCCACTGTGGATAAGGAACRTGATAGAGTCTAAGTCTTGTTTTGACCACCTCAGCTGCACATCAGCTTTGAAATGGCATCAAAATCCTTCTCTTCAAGGGATATCTGAAATACACTGTGGGAGAGTGAGGAGCGTGGTCATAGAGCAGTAACTCAGCTCTGAGCCAGCCTCAGCCAAGTAATTGTGGACTTTCAACTGTTTCTAAGGGATGGACAGCATTTCTGCATTCAGGACTGTAATGGTGTCCTGTACTCTGGTGACTGGTATCCCCGCAGAGCAGAGTGCTACAGCATCTGAATTGATGTGCATCCCTAGAGAGGGAAGAGCAGGCTGGTCTGCTGCCCTGCATTCTAGCAATCCACCTTTAAAAGACATACCTCTATTGCACAACAGYATTTCCAATCAGTACTTTTTTTCTAGCCCCAAAATATTTTCCTGGGATATGAGCAGCTAAGAGAGCCACAATTCCCCAAACAACTGTTTTCCTGCTTTTGCACCTAGGGAGAATCCTGGTCGGAGTGTGTAGGCACACGAGGTTCAGTTAGCACAGTGCTGCCTGGAAAGCAGCAGCTGCTATGAATCATATCCTGGGAACTCCACAGAGAGGGTACAGGTATGTGAGGACAGGGCAGCGTTCCCTTTCCAGCCCAGGACCTGGCTATCTCATGTTTTCAACAAGTGAAAGAAATAATATGTGGGAAAATAYTTTAATGGTTGTGCAACAACTTCTAGCAAACTCTAGTTATTAATAATTCACTGTCCAGATGGAAAAAATGTATTTTGCAAGTTTCCAGAGGGGTATTTTCCTACCTCTGTGCTGTTAAGTATTTCCACAGAAAAACTGGTGATACTTTTAATAGGGAAAAAKAAAATTAGAGATCATGCCTCTGACACCTGACACTGGCCAGGAGGCCTGCTTGCACCACAGAATAACAGAACTAGTTTTAAGTGCGACTTGAAAACACAAATAGAGGTTCCAAGAGGTGTGAGGTAGCCTTCCATTCCATATCCACAGGAGTGCTGTGTTTGAGTGGCACACTGCCCTTCAAAACAAGACATGGACAAGGAGGACGTCAGTGAGGACCATCAGATGTCTGAAAAGCATGCGACCAGTGAGTAAATATGAAGTGGGAGGAGTTGTTTAGCTCAGAAAAGAGTCAGTCTATTATTGACAAAAAGAGCAAATGGGAAGGAGTCTGTCTGTGCAGCCACATTCCTTTTAACCAGTGCAGATACAGGGGTACCTAAATGATACCATCTGAAATTTATGTTAAACATCGTGGACAAATTTTGTAGCTGCAAGGACGATTACGCATTGAATGAGTGGTCACGGGAGATGGTGGTGTTTTCAGCACAATGAGGTTTACAGAACAGCCTAGACAAAAAATGCTCAAAAGCAAGCATATTRGTTTCTGGTAGTTCTTCAGGCAGTCCCTTTTCCCAGGACTCTTGCACTTCTTTCCTGCAGATTTAACCATTTTGTCACTAGCCCACCTATCCTGGCTACCCTCAGAGGGCCTGGCAGGTTGCATATCCTCTGCAGTCCTTGGCAACTTTCTTGAGTTTGCAATTTACTGTTTCTACGGAAGGCTGGGACAAAACCTTGCGGGCCTTACTGTTAAAGTATTACCTGTCCACTGATCTAGTTCACATAATAAAGATGCAACCTGTTCCACACCATGTGGCTTACCGAGAACCTAGACCAGCAACACTACCAGGCCTACTCGCTGTCCTCCCACTCCCACCTGAGTTGATCAGGCCAAGTGCAGACAGCATTTTGCAAGGGCTGAAAACCAGACTTGAATCCTGGCATGGCTGCCAGAGCCTGAGTACAGAGCCTTGCCCAAGCACAGCTTCCTCTTTGCTAAGTGAGTACTGCTGACAATCCATGGGTGTTTTCACTGTGTCTGTTCTTCCTGCCCTGGAAGCTGCCCATTTTTAGTGTTCTGTGGTCCGGCTGTGTCCAGTGCCTCATTACAGCCTTACGGACAGCTGCTGCAAACACAGTGGGAAGCACAAAGGAAAAAATGGGTGCACATTCCAMCAGCTGCTTTCCAAGAAAGCCTTCTGGAGCTTAATGCACAGCGAGCACTTTGTACCCAGCTAGAGACAGTCCTTCTTAAGCCWTGTTGCCTGACAAAACAAAAATCATCCCATCTCCGTGTAGTCCAGCTGTTTCAGAACAGCTGATACTGCAGCAAAGCCCCCATCCCTCCCTGTTAGTAGCACTAAGTMGGTGTAGCACTGCTGTTCAGCTTCTGGGGTCTCTTTGACCAAGGCCCTCCCACCCATTCCAGGATGGGTGGGAAGGTAACTGGTTGCAGTCATCTCCACTCACCATGATAGCCTATTTTGACATGATTCCTCAATGACACAGCATTTCTGTTCACAATTCCAGTCACACATGGATGATTATGATAATTTGTAGCTAAAGATTGTGCTAGGTCTGTCTGGCTTTGCCCCCAGAAGTTTTGGGAGCYTGTCTTGAAGCTAGTTTTAGTGATAGGTTATCAGTGACTGACCATGCAAATAGCCCAGTCCCACGGGGTTTTCTGCTTCCTGTAGTCTYTTGCTTGTTATTTGTTTCTCCTCAAGGTCCCATGTCCCAGGAGATCTAATCCTCCAAGGAAATCTATTTAAGTTGTCCCTGTAATCAGGTGTATTATCATGTATAATCTTTAAGGCAGACACCACACTCCCCATGCAAAGAAAGCACTTGTGTTTACAATGTGAAGCCTGCAAGACAACTTTTCTGTAACCTACTGTCTGATAAGTAGAGCGGTATAGCATGGCTGTCAGAATTCCCTGAAGCAAATGCTATAAAGAAGTAGGATTTAGCAAGAGCTGCTGTCATCTGCAAGRCTGCCTCTTTGATCCTCCTTACACTTGTGTAATCATGCCAACATCTCTGCAAAGAGAGCAACAGAGCTGTTGCACAAAGGTGATCTCCCTCTCACTTACTTTTTTACTGTAGTGTAATTTTTGCTCGGTRACTTTTATTTTTATACAGTAAGAAAAGCCCTCCTTCTCCACAGTCTCTACATTTGTATTGCAGCATTACCCCTATTACAGGTATTTCTTTGATTTCTCACTGTATTTTCAGTACCATRTTACATTGCACAACTGAAAAGTAATTAATGAAGTGAAGTAGGAAACCTTGTCCTGAGGAGTCACCCATTTCCAAGAGCTGACTTGGCTATGCCAAAAGCTGGCGAAACTCCAGGCAGTCTCTTTTCAGGGGCTGGCACTCCCTTACTGCTAGTACATTCATGTGCCTTTCAGAACACTGTTACTGAAGACATGGGTCATACAGCATTCATAAAAATTCAGGGGTGTTTCCTGTCTRGACCTTCTCTGATTACTGAACCCTRAAGGTAGGCATCAGCCACATTTCTGAACCTTTTTGCTATGTTCTTTTTAACATGCTAGCTATGATTTTATTATAATGAATTAACACAGGAAGTTAATCTTGAGAAAAGACACAAGCACAGGAGGTTTAAAACACTTGAAGTCAGAGTCTCCCTTAATTCTTGTAATAAAAGTTTTACGTGCTTCGTTAAAGTGCATCTACTACATTAATCATTCGATATTCATTGAAGTATCTCAAGATTAACAGTATAAAAGTACAGGTGGAATACAGAATCAAACAGACATTACTGTTTYACTTGAGCCCTTTCTGTACATCAGATGAGAGCTGAGTGAAATAAAAATACATGTGCAACTAGCATGCAAGTTTTTGCTTCCARTTTTGATCAAACTGCCAAATCCTTTTGCTGCTTATGCTCCACTAGACTGTTTCTGTTTCTGAAAGAAACAAACCATGTTCAAGCTGCTGAACTATACTTATGYAGAAAGCATGAAATCAGAGCTTCCCAACATGTGCCTTTACAGTTAACATCCACCACAAAATTAGTACTCTCTTCAAGAACATGTGTTCTCAAATGGGGACATCTTTGGATCCTTTGAGTAGGTGTTTTTTGAATCAAAACCAAATCAGAATTTGGACACTCAAAGCACTGCCTTTATTCTGTGTTGGTGTAGCAACTGGGTGCAACAAGTCTTGTTTGATAATCAGAGCTCCTGTAAACTGACCCAATGTTTGTCTTTTAAAGAAAAGAAATTCCTCACTGTCATCTACTGCTGTGGGAATTACGTCCTTCAGAGGATCCTGCATTTTACACAACCCTGGATTATGTCCTTTTTAGGGCAAATAGAAGCCTTTAATTTACCAGTACTTTAAATACAAGGTGCCATTTAGAAAAGACCAGTTTGGGCTCCCTTTCCCTTGGGATCCTCAACACAGCTCAGTGTTTCTACGCAGTAGTTGCTGGAATATTCTGAACAGAACTGAAATGTGGGAGCAAGTCCAGTGTTCATTGTAAACATGGCATGAATCCATTGCCCCAAAGTTCAAAAGTAATCAGTTTGCATTAGACCTTAAATATTGGGCTTTCATGAGTATGTGTATTTAACAGGTTTGTCCCCTGCTGGTGTTTCTTAYTCTTTGTGCAGTCGTTTATACCAGTGCACAGAGTTGTGAAGATTTATYCTGATCAAAGATGGTAACATCTGAYATKCACTCACTTARCCCTTCTGTCCTACGTATTCATCAGTCCTTTTCCTTCTCTTGCTCTCTGTTTACATCTAAGATTACATTTCAGACAAGAGAGCAAAAGAAACAATCATTATTCTCTGCAGTACAAAGGCCAGGTTTTTCATTGTTTTCCACCATGCCAGGGAATGTCATTTGGCTCTTTACTGTGGCTTTACTGGAGCACAGAAGAGCCCAAGTGCTTTGTGTCCCCTCTTTGAGCCAGTTAAAATGACAGCAGAAGGTGAGGTGGAAGGTCAGGTGTCTGTAACCTAAACAAATGTATCAGCTGGGCTGCATCACATATGTGCACTCTGTGAAGGTGAAAAACTCAGCAAGCACACAGAAACCTTCTTAGGACACCTGAGCTGTAGGAGACAGTTTTCCCTCAGCCATTCACAGAAAGGGACACCGCATTAAGTTGTTCTGCTTGGTTCAGCAGCATTAACAGGCTCCATYGCTACCCAAGCAACAAGAAAATTCCTTGAACACTACAACAACCAACTGTTGCTCTTTTTTTTTGCCTAGGCAATGCCCAGTGTTATCTTTGGATCCAAATACAGTTTTAACAAAGTAATTGAAGTGATAAATCTGATAAAATCAGTGTCAGATTGACATGGAGATTKTGTTGATTGTTATGGAACTGCATTGCAGCAAACAAAAATAACAAGCAGAGCTGCTCTGCTTCCACCCCGTGCTGCAGGTAAAGAACAGCCCAAGCCTTATTTGACCAACAGGAATCTCTACCGCCAAATTTAAAACCTAATGCATTGTTGGGATTGCCCTTCACAGTAGTGTTGTGATGCCAGAGGGAGGCAAAGAGAAATTTTCCACTTATTTTTGAAATGCCAAAAAACCTCCACCAGGTAAGGGTGAGATTTGAAGAATTTCAAGAATATAGGCTTTGTRTGCAGTGCTCCCCAGTGATGCCTGACACCCCAGATGGGAATCCTGAGGCTTAGACAGGACCAGTCAAATTGCTTCTCCTGACAAAGCTTGTCTAAAACTCCTTTTCCATTTTTCTGACCTATGTTTCCATGTAATGATAATCTGCAAGCTGTGGGTATTCTGCTTCACTGAAGGAACAAACAAAAGGCTTTCTGCTGCTAAACAGTTTAATAAAGCARTTGGGAGGGAGAACTCAGGCCTCTYCTCTGCAAAACACAGCCTTACTTTTAATATTCTTCATTCTGAGCCATTTCAGCACAGCTGTGTACCTTGTTTTTGACATATTATGGGAGGATTATACTCATGAACTGTGCACTCAACATATTTCACCATTTTAACGAGCTTATTCACATTGTTATCAACAGCATATTTCTTGTTTCAGTACCTTGATCCTGACAGTCTGAGGCATGTCTTTAATAGCCCAGAAACAGTCCTACTGTGAGGGGAATGAGGCAGTGCTAAGCGAGCCTGAAACCTGAAAGCCTGTTTCAGCTCCCCAGTACCCGTGCAGGCCCTGAGCACCTTGTGCCAGTGGAATGCTGTGCGCTCAGTGACACACCGGGCTTGCTTTCAGACAGGYAGCAGAGCTGGGAAGGCAGAAATCTTCCAGGCATAACTCCCATAAACCTCGCTATCCATTTCCAAAGGGAACTGTCATTTCCCTGTTGGTGTGTTTTCATTCAGGCTGCTGCTGACAAGCCATGGAAGCGTCCAGCCAATCCTGGTCACACAACCAGTTGGACAATATAGGGAAGAGGACGGGAGCTAGACSTGAGGAGGTTTTTGGCCTCCTGCTGTGCTTAGATTATGATTTAATGCTAAAAAGTTGGCATGGCAACCAAATGCTTGGCAGCAAAATATCACAGCCAAGGAATGGGTCCAGAAGAGGGCCAAGCAAAAGTGCTGGCCAACTCTTCTGCAGGCAGATCTGTGCCCTGCATAACCRTCTTGTCAGTGCTTCTGTAGCAGCCAGGATTGCAGCAGAAGGCAGTGTTATTAATAAGCTAGGCAGGTCTGCAATAAGTGAATAGCGAATTTCTCCAAAACACTTGAAATGGACCCTGGCACCTCATTCAGGCTCCTTTTGCTCCATCCACCAATCGGCTCAGTTGCCAGGAGACGGTCTTGCTCCACAYGAGGAGTCGCCACTGGCTGCCATTGTGTTCTCTCTCGTGTCCCCCTCCTCCCCTGTCTTGCTTTTACTCTCTGCAATGACAGAAGCCTGGCAGTGCTCCGTTCTTCAGTTCTGACACAATTACTTCTTTTAATTTGGAACTTTTCAAAAGCTTTTTGGTTTTTCTACARTGATCAACTGAGCAAAATCCCCAGSCYGCACAACTCCAGGCTTGCAWTACGCAAGCTGAAAAGGGATGCAAGTGCCTTAAAGGGTAGGGCTGATCTAAAGGGAGATTGGTGAAATATGCTGTGAAGATGACTTGTTTGCTGCATGAGCACTGGCTGCATCTCCTGAAGTCCAAGGTRTTGAATTTGGSTGTCTGCTTAGGGTACACAAGTTCCATTTAGCCTGATYTGTGCTGGGAACTTTGTATAGTCCATTAAAGCATGCCCTTGACTAGTTCCCAGAGTTTTGTTTGATCGTATAGGGTCTCAGAAACCTCTCTTGGCTTTGGATATTGGCATGCTTAATCCCACACACGTAGGAAAATAAGACATGTGTTGTTCAGCCTTCCTGAGGCACCTCCCTTATACCCCTAAGGAAACTTTTGGATACAGACTTGGGATTGGCCAATACAGCATTACCTTTCCAAGTCTGCCGGTGCCTGTGACAATCTCTTACTTCAGAGAGCTGGGCTGCTGGGCACATCGGTGAAGTTAAAGGCTAATCAGTTTTGGGGTTGGTTTGGCAAAGACTGTGAGCCAAGGATCAGTTTGAGATTTGGCATCATCTTCCATGGTCAGAACAAACTGCAAGGTGGCAGCTGAGGAGGAGATTGCYGTTGTGACAGTGACTTTGATACTGAAGGACTCCAAGGTAACAGTGTGGCCAGGGCATAACTAGAGAACATAGTACTTCAACTTCYTCAATGATCTTGGAAAGCAAATAGAAAATGAGCAGGGATTTTAGTGTGCTGTTTGCAGTGACTTAATGACATGGCCTGTCCCTGTGCCTGTGGGGAGGGCAGTTCCTTTACCTGTTGTTCTCAGTGTGTATCCAGACTGAAGCATCAGCCTCTTTTTACCTGGATGAGGAATCCTTCACTGTCTTCAGRTAAATTAAACTGTGTGTCCAATCTCCATCACTCCAGTACTTCTTTTTCTAACTCCAGCATTCCTTTTCTGTCTGAGTCTTCACCATCCCAGCCCTTTCCCTCCCTAATGTCAGCGATTTCCAGACGCTCTTAAGCAGACACGCATCATCTCTTCCCCTCYGTGTCATTTAACACAGACAAACTGACACAAAGAAAATAATTTTGATTAAGTGGGCAGGCTAATTAGACTAATTTATTTCATTTCACCAGAATTTTGCTGTTCTGTTTCCAATTCATTCTGGCACCATGGGACACATTCCCCTCTTTCTTCTTTTCCATCACTTAGAGCATTGACAAATGAGTTACATCTTGTTACTCTTCTGAGACTCCACGGCTGAAAGGACATTTGAAAATAAAGCATCAACCTCACTGTTTCCAGSTTTCACAGTTTAAGCAGAGGAGCTGTATTGTGATCCAAGGGCACAGGAGTGGATTGTCTGTCAGCATTACTAGCTGAAGATAAATGTTGAGATGTTCCCTTGTGCAAAATGGAAGGGGAATTGCAGATTACTGAGGCAGTGTAGTGACTCCAGGATGACAGGTGATACAGGGCAGCTGACCAGTGTTGAGGTGCACATGAAGGTGTCTAGGGGGGAGTRCCAAGCTGCTCATTTCACTCTCTCACCATGCAGTCCTAATGACTGCATGTAACCAAATTAGTTACATGTTAGTAACCAAATTAGCTGTGGATATAAGCCTCACTTACAGCTGTTTTGTTTGTAGAGCTCCATGAGGTAATTGTAGCTTGTTCTAATTTGTGTGAACTTACTTTCCAACTCTGCTTTTATGAACATGTGGAACTACATTACATATGGAAATCTTCCAGACACACCAGAGACAGACCATAGGCCTGGCGTGGACAAACTGCGGGTCCCCGGGTGCGTGGAAGGGTTGTGTTTGCCTGTCACTGCCTGCCCATCCCTCTCCTTTTGTCTTTGATTAAAGATACAAGCCACACACTGACCAGCACGTGGACAGCCAGCAAAGTAAGTGCAAGGAGATTCACAAGCATACACACATACAGCTGAGGCTTTGTTCCACTCCTGTTTACTGGCAGGGCAAACAGTTGAGTATTGTTTCTGGGTGACAAATTGTAACTGTCCAGCTAGGAGAGATCTAGTTCCAGCTGCTTAGAGCTTGCATGTCTTACCTCGTCCTCCTCCCTCTTCAATAACTCCAGAATCCATCTTATCCAGGAACAAAAATCTAGCTACTTGTTGAATTCCTTGCCGCTCTGAATTGACACTGGCCTCATCAGGGTTACTACTTTACTCTGACGTTAGCTGCTTCAAGACACCTCACTACTTYAGAAGTAGGCATTGAGGCTCTAGCACAACAGAAGAGGCAGCTGTTTCAAGGACTGTCGTCTCAAGTCTGCACAGAGAAGGGATGGCAGAATCAGATTGGTTCTCAATTACATAAGGTGTGTTAAAGATCTGCAAAGAGAGCCCAGTGGTTCCAGAAATACAGGACCAAACTGAAATTCCTGGCTTGGTGAGGCCTAAAGTCTTACTTCTGAAGACATCAGTATTGTGTGAACTCCCTACGAACAGGTGCTTGCTAGCTTCACTCTTCAGTCAGAAAGGTGGATCAGAAACTCTAAAATCCATTTTCCATATTATCCTACTTAACATTATATTGCATTTCAGAAGTGGTTTAGTTTCATTTTTTCCCCTCTGTAATTAAAAGCCAGTGTTCTTTACCTAGTGCTCTAGCAGACAAATACACAGGGAAGTATTTCAGAGCATAATTTAAAGCTAAACTTATCCCATCATCCAGAAACCTGTGACCTTTGACTCCTGACCCAACAGTTGGCCTAGAAACTGAATGCATGGTTCATGTATATATAATTTGTGCTTATATATGTAGTTAAAGTAATGCAGTTTAAGTACTATAAAATGTGTGACAAAATTTCAAATTTAATAAGCAGATCATAAGCCCCGAAGTTCTCTATTTGTYAATCCCACCATCAGTACACAAGTGAAGGCTGATGCAGTGTTAACATTTCGGCTGTGTTTAATGTGCTGCTTTAAGYTTCTTTGCATGCCAGCTCTTGTGTGTAAGAGCTCAGAGCTGCATGACCCCAACCCTGATTTCCCATTTAGAAGGGGAAATTGTTCTTGTGGGTCCTGTGAGGGAAGGCATACTCAGCTTCAGTACTGTGAGCCCAGCTCATACCAGCAGATCTCATGATTGCCCCTGTCACTTGTTCCTCCAGTTGCTAAGAATTCTGTAGATATCTCACTTTATCCGAAGGGAGGAAGTTGCTGCCGGATGTGGAGTCAGGAAGGACGGCAGCCTATTGCACCCAGCAATAGCTTTAGAGGAACAGTCGTTTTCCCATACAGATGGGAAAACAAGACTATTAACCACCCGTGTGCCATGCCACTAATTCAGCTTGCACCACTCCAGCAAACTGCAAGGAATGGCTTTTCCCTTAAAATTTAAAGGGGGAAAAATAAACTATTGAGGCTCATTGGTAAATAACAGAAGTCTTGAAATTAGAGGCTGTGAAGCAGGGACTCTGTACCTTGCACTGCAACAGGAATCAAGCTTTTCCCTCTGCTCTGAACTCCCCATATAAATACCTGGTTGGGCTTAGTGATTAGCCAAGAACACAACGCCCGGGAGAACTGAKAGCTGCTGGTCCAGTTCAGCTGCCAAGGGTCAAGGCAGCTGGAGAAAGCACTATATACTCAGGACTTGATCACACAGTTGTTTCAAGAGTTACTTGGACTATGTTTGGAGAGCACTTGGAAGGTGAAGCTGATCTGAAAGAAAGCAGAAAACCAGGACACTCTCTTTTCAGATGTGCTCTGCTCAGTCATCTTTTATCTTTGCTCAAGTAGGAAGTCTGAGGGCAAGTGATAGCACCTCCCATATCAGGCTGTCAATGATATTTGTCAGAATTATACTTTTGACAGATGGCTRTCCTTCTGTGGCAGTAAAGCTCACAGTGCCCATCCCTAGGCTAAGATTAAAAGTGGCAACATCTCCTACTACAAAGGTAGACAGAAGTTCCTCATTTCAGCTGCTAAGCAGATATCATTTAGGGGGAATGACAAAAAGAAGAGTAAAGCCTTCAAACTTTCCAGTGGTTTCTCCCCATTAAATACTTCTTCCTGGGAGGGCTGAAACAAGCATACAGATGCAAGGGCATATGCCTCCCAAAATCAAGCCTCCCTGAAAATGAAAGAGTGCTTTGCTGTATTCCAGCATATTATAATGGAAGCGGGCAGCCCCAGAGCTGCCTCTTCAGTAGGAACTGAAGCAAATGGATCAGGATCTTGTTTACAAAGAGCAGCTACTTGAGTCTGGAGATAGTGACATTGAACCTCAGAAGCTGGGAGGACTTGATATAGCCCCAAGGATGCAACATGTTGTGTGTATCCCAAGCCTTGGTCCCCTGTGCTTGTGTCTGCTGCTTTATGGGGAAGTTACAGTTCATAGTTTTCAATGCTATTTWAATTTTTTATCGCTGTAGGATTAAAGTCCTCCACGACTTGCACACCTTAAGGAACCAAGTGCCATGGGCTCAGTCTTTACACAATCAGCAATTTACCACTTGGCCAGCCTCTYGGAGGCCTTAAATCTGCATATCCTGATAAGATAAGGATACATCAAAGCTGTGATTAACTCTCCAATTGCCTCTCTGAGGTCCTTTAGCTTTGTCCCTGAAGCACTGTTGCTTTGAAGTGCAAGTCATTTGCTCCCCACTTACATAAGCCCTTCAGGGAAATCTCTACTTTGTGTTAAGTGCAGTCTGGCTGTCCCTCTGCCAGAGAAAAGTTACAGCAGACTTTTCTCTGGCAGGAGTTACAGCTTCTACYTGGAGTCAGAAGGGAACAGCATGCCATAATCTCTTCTGAGCATGAACAACCATTCTGCTCTGAGGTACAAGCCACCCATGGCTGGGGTGTCACCTCACTAGTCTCTTGGTGCAGTGCTCCCCCAACAGAGTTCTTCTCTGGAGAATWGCATTATTTTTAATGACCTAGAACAGATCTGAACTTAATCMCATCACTGAGCCCCSCTAGTGCARCACACCTGTATAACTGGTACAGCTRCTCTCATTGCTGGAGCTCTTGGCTCTCAGGACAGAGTCATTGTCTTTGACCCCTTCATAACAGTTTGTCGGATGTCCCAAGTGCTGTTGTATACAGATTACTGGGTGCAGGGTTCTTGGGCTAAAGAAAGGGCAGCTGTAGCCGAAGTTATGTGATCCCCCCCGGCCAGAACGTGGGGCTCTGTCCCAAAGGTAGCCCCCTCTCTTGAGCCATAGAGTGAATCAGAGCAGCAAAGCTTTTTTGGGACTGTGATACAGTCTTCCCTTGTGGGGTCTTGACACGCTTCCTGGACAGGATGCAGCTAAACAAAGTGATAGCACAGCCTCAGTGGTAGTGTCTCATCCAGTGCTGTTTTAACTTCYTCTAAGAGCAAATTCATCCAGTTAAGCATGGGTGAAGGATGCTTCATGCTTTTTGCACTCAAAGTCTCTGTACACCTGCAGCAAGAGACAAAAACAGCTGTTTCCCTTAGTAAGTCCTTTTCATAATGGTACATTTCCCATATTGAGTAAAATATCTGGAAAAAATGGCTTCACAATGAAATCTTAAATTCTACCAAAAGCCACAGAAAATTTTTATTTTCATCCTTTGAAACCATTTTGCTGTTCAACCATGCAGAGAATTCAACGTTTAAGAAGGCTATTTTTGGGTAATGGAGGGGGAGTTGCATTTCCCTTCATTCGCTGAGCACATGGACACCAGAGGTGCAAAAAGCAAGATCCATTSCAGACAGGGAAGGGAAAGGAGGGGCAGTGAGAAGCATGGAGACAGACCATGTAGGCAAAACAGGAAGCTCCGGCTGAAGAGGAAATGCTTCAATGCTGTCTTAAAAACATCTTGCTATGAAACYCAGTGCAGCTATGGAGAGGTGAAAGAAAAGCAGTTTTCTGCAGATTCAGCAGTCTGAAGCTCATGTCATGCTACACACAGGCTCTTGTCCCTTGCCCTGAAGAGGGACCACAGCTTGTGCTGCCTTTATACCAGCAGCTAGAGAGAGGAGCCAGCCTCCCGAGTAGCAGCCCGAACACAGACACTTCCATTTCGTGTGCACAGGCTACGTGTATCATTTCTGGTGGTATCCTGTAGAGGAGGCCTCATAATCCTTCAGTAGCATGTGCCCTTCCTCTTCAGAAGCAGCTTGTCCAATGACCAGAGCAGGTACCTCATGCAGCACCATTCGCAGTCTGTGTTCGGCTGTCAGGATCCCACAGGGGAATGTGCTTCAGCAGCAGCTTCAACAGCCTCAGTGACACCTGACTTCAGCAGCAGAGTAGTTTYCCAAGGTATCTCAGAAAGAGTCTTCTGGCATATAGGTTCTAAGAGAAAATGGATTAACGGGATCATAGGGAACCTGTCTGAGCATTCCTATTTAGAAATAAAGTACTGTTCATCTGCCTTGCCTTATTTTAGTACCTGTGTAAGTACAGTGGAAGCAGACTACTTTTTAAGGGCTAGGAGATGAAAAGTGTGGGCAATAAGAAAAAGCCCAAAGTGCTAAGTGTCTRGAGATAAGAGCAATCCTTGTGTATCAGGTTGTGATGTCAAATAAGTCACAGATATCACTAATGCCTTGCATGGTTGCAGCCACACAGCTCCTTCCTTTTGTGAATTACCATCATTACAGGCATTTATGCTTTCAAACACAGCCTTTCTCCAAGCATTTAAGGCTACTCCCCATGAATGAACGACAGGATGAGAATCAATGAGCAGTGTTCTTCCTAATTCAGACATCTCCAAAAATAATTGAAACCTCATGGACCTCAGTTGTAACTTCCCATTTAGTTTATTAAATGCCAGGATGCTTCTTGTGCAAAAGCAAGTCAGCCTCTGAAAGCCAATTTAGATAATCCCATGATCCATGGGATGACAGGCAGAATTTCCAAGTACAAAGATGGCTCTGTAGGCAACATCTTGGAAGCTGAAAGACGCTTTGTGTCATGGAACCAGCATCATCTCCGAGTTTTCTCAGAAGCCAGTGTAAAGACTCCAGGCTCCATTCTGCAGAGGGTAAAGCTCTCTTGCCTGTTGTGCAGGCTGCTGCACAGCACTGTAGGGCAGCTGTYGTGAGGCTCACACAAGCSCAGACACAYRGGCGCACACACACACCCAACCTGCTTTTGTTGTTCTGGGCCTTCAGCAAAGCCTGTTCTCCATTTTGCTGAGTAGTCTTCTTTTTCTTTCGAATAATGGTGGAAGGCAGTTTTCAGTTGGCTGTCAGTGGTGATCTCAGAATGACAGGCCAGTGAAACATTGCATAGACCACAAAAGAGTGTTTTCCTTGGCAGCATGCCCAACTCTGTCATGTTAATGCCCAGCCAACAGCTATTGTCCTTGACAAGTGACTCTGCACCAGCAGAACAGGATCTACTGCAAGAGTTCTTCCCATGTGCTACCCCACTGSTATCTTCTGAGCCTTTAGAAAGGCTGAAATACCTGTCTGTGCTGAAAACTCACATCCCCCAAACCCAGCTGTTCTACAGAGCTCAGGGGCAGGATTTGGTACTGGAGAAGCACTGTCCAGGACAGGATAGCTACAGAACAGCATTAACTGCGCCCATACGACACCTAGGGCAAACAAGACCCAGCAGACTGGGGGAGGGCAGCAGTGAGGAAAGGGCATTCACAGTGTGTGAGGGTAGGCAGCCAAGTGAGCACGAGTAGGTGGCACACAGCTGGCTCCTTTAGCAGCYGGCTTAGGGCAGGGGGAAAAAGCCCTTTGAAGACTGCTAAAACCCCCTGTTTTGGCAACTGAAATGTGCTGTCCTTATTCTGCCTTTTTGATACCCTTTCATTTGTGATGGAAGAAAATGCAGGTTCCCAAATAGAAAATGCAGGTTCCCAAATCAAGACTGAAATATTTTCTTTTGGTGATGAACAAATTCTTATCACAGAAACCCTCCCACACAAATTTTTCCTTCCATTTATCTGTGACTTCCAATTAATAAATGCTTTGTTGTAAAGTTGTGAGCCATCCTGAGTGGAGCAGGGCACTATCAAACTACTTAAATACTGACAGTAAGAATTTTCCTTCTAAAAAAAAGGAAATGAAAGAACATGATGTGAGTCACAGAAAAGTTCCCCCATGTAAGAAGGGGGATTCTGGGGAGCCGGTGAGATCATAGAGCACAGCACTGGCACGGTGGGCACTTAACCTTCAGATAGCTTTTAGCTTCTGTTCAGGGTCTGCATGTCAACAAGGCCTAGAGGAAGTCTGTATGCACKGATTTTCACCAAGGAATAGAACTACCAGAGTGTGGCCAGCTTGTGTTCAAGAGAGGTGACTTTCCACAGCGACAGTGACCTTGCTTATGGCTGCTGCCTGTCAACACACTAAGCTGCTGGGCCCAAAAGAGAGGTGCCCCCAGCCAGAGTGTGCCCTGGTGCACAGAAACCCAGTCACCCTCAGGGAGCCTTGGAGGCAGCTCCTTGAGCCACCTGGAAGGTGTTCCCATGCTCAGGGAGGTGTTTGTGTTCCCTATTACTARGCTTGAGGTCATGACATGTTCTAGTCAGATAAATGCAGGAGCTGAAAGGACACCCATCCATGCTATGCGGGCTGCTTCTGAGGGAGAGATCTCTGAGTGTGAAAAGTGAAATGGTTCCAGTCTCCACTTACTGGTCTTGAAGCTGTAAAGCTTTTTGGTGCCTTGTCTCATCCACAGGGGCATCTCACTCCTGTCACTTTCATTCTGCTTTTAAGACTGGAGAGGAAATGATMCATTCTTTTCAAGCACCTATAAATCTTGGAACAGAGCACTGTGTGCCTCTTGTGTAATTGKTGATGTTATTATCACTTTCTTATTTGGGATATTAAGCAAACCTTCCTTTCCCTGATGAAAGACCAAGAACACCCACTACATGTCTAAAGCAAGAATATACAAGAGAAGCTCCATAAATGGTTTTTGAGATGGAATCTGGAGAGGAGATTTGTGAATGAGATCTGAGTTTTATGGAAATGCATTCCACTTGTGGAGTTTAAACAGAAATCTATGGCTGCTGTGCTCTGCCACTTGTAGCTTTTTGGTATTCTTCACATATTTTTTTCTCTTTTCATACTTAGATAAGGTTGCGCTTCCTTTCCCATCCCAGGGGATTGCCAGGGAGTTTTGAATAGAGTAATTTCATAAGTTGAGGAAGTTCTTACCATTTCTGTAGCTGGGTCACCTATGCATGATTGCAGCTTTAAAGAAAAATTTTTCAAAGGTGGCTGGGGATTTGACTACTCAATTAAACCAAGAAAACYTCAATCTCCCAGTCCTCTGAGGTGCTTTGGAAAAATCTCTTGCTAAATGTAGCAGCCTAATGAAGATCTAAAGATACATAAAGACATTTTCATATCTTTTTACTAAAAAATCAGGGGCTACATCCACCTAGAGGAAATTTGACAGGCATTAAAGAACATCACGAACTCCACAGAGGGAAAATGTATTCCATTCTTCTGGACTGCAACTCAGTAGCCCTGTTGTTTCTTTCCTGAAGCATGGCTAAATCACAGGGCTAGGGCAATATATTTGTTGTATTTTGGGGCTTTCCACAGGCAACATAAAGAATGGCACATCAGAGGTCTGCAGCATACTGCAGAAGTGTTCACCCAGGTCAGGTGGGCTTGATTCAAGTTCACGCCTCTGTATTTCCATTCCTGTTCATAAGTAAAACAAGAATTGCCACTAGAACACTGACATGAAAGCTGTCAGAACACTGAGGGCACCAGGTACCCCAGCTGCCTTGCCTAACCACCCTCTGGCCCTTGAGCCAGCAGTCTCACTTAAGCTCAGGCTCAGGCACTGGCTTCTGTGTAGTGCTGTGCTGTTTGTTTGCTCTTCTTAGTCTGTGTCTTGCTGTTCTGCCTGTATTTCAGGGTTGTTGTATTGCGTTGGGTGACCTGTTACAGTTTAGGTGCTGCAGTTGCCTTCGTGAGGCCTGCCATGCCCTGGTCTGCTCTCCTGAAGCCGTGTGGGCTGTGCCCCGTGGTTTGAGGGCATGGCCATGCCTGCTGAGGGTTAGCTGGAGATCGCAGCTCTCCCGCTGCTGGTGTGCCTTGGACAGCAGTGCTGAGCTCCCACCTAACATCCAYCCCTGGCACTGGGTAACAACAGGAGGCTTCCAAGAACACCCCTGAGAACCAGGCCGCCCTGGCTACAAAGTGCCAGGTACCAYGGTATTTGCAAACATATGGTAAGCTTATATGCAGGTATAACTGAGATTTTGATTGCTCTGGAAATTCTCATCACACTTTATTGACTGGTACTATAATCACTCCAGAGGAGCAATCCTATTACTGTTTACATATTAAAAGCTTTTTAGTTTATAGTGTTGTTTGGTGCAACACATTTTTAAAATTTATTCCTTTGATTTATTTCATGTAGAGCTGTACACATGAGCTTGGTGAGTCATCTGATGGAGAAACATGGTGAGAATCAGAGCAATAGTGGTGGGTTGCTCTATTTATTGATAGGCTGTATTTCCTTAGCGTGAGCTATAAACAACAGATGACTTAGGGAAAGAAAATGATGGATATTGTCTATGTAAAGGTTGTCTATAACATTCAGCAAACATGATTTGCACAAATTCTGAAGCTCACACCATAGCAGAGGATTGCAAAACATATCTGTCTGCTAGCTCCCTTATGTTTTTCTAGGCTGAATCTGTGAAGTGGCTTGGCTTCAGTGATAATACAATCCAGATGTTGGCCTACAGAGAGCAAAAGTATTTACTAAGCAGGATAATTCCCTCTTGTTTCACTGATAAATTCACCAGATTCGCCTCGCCTTGCTGAACAGTAGCAGGAAGCTCTATATATTGTCAAATGGCTCACTTATACAAGTTGCTGACACCCACCCAGTAATGGCATCGAGTGTTGTTTTTGCCAAGTATTCGTGGTGTGGGAGAGAGGGAATTGGGATTCATTTTACCTTGCAGGCTAAAGTTTCTTGAAATCTGGTGTATTCACTAAGCAGGACACAAGTTGGGGTGGTTTTCTGTGACAGGGCATGCAAGTCTGTCAGCAGTTAAGTGCTTAAGGGAGTGGGAAAGCTTTGGGACTTATTTCCTTGGACAGTATCATATCTAATTGTTAAGAGTATCATATCTAATTGTTAAGGAAAACTCCTTTTTCCCAGAATTTGTCTAGCTATCATGATTCTGCATCTGTAAGCTTTCTGCAGAACTTGGCTTTTGCTCTATATTATTCCATGAGTGCATTCTGGTGATGTTTACGCAGTTGTTAAGGGCTGTAACACCAAGTTCATTCAGAAATGAAATSGGGAGCTGCATCCTGATGCCTTGATAATCCAGGTAACTGCTTCTTTGACATTGCATTGCAACTAGTTTTTAAATGGAGTTTGCTGTAGAAAATATGGAAGTATGTAGACCTGTGGTGCTGGAAAAAATGCTAAACCTGTTGGTGAACATTTAGGGGATAGGTGATAAAGCAGTGGAAAGTTTTTAAAGTAGTCTGAGACTCGCTGTACAGTCTTTTGTAAGTGACCTCTTGTTTTCTGTGCARCTTAATGCAAAGCTTCTCTTCATGGCTCTTTTATGAGCATTGTTATCTTGTCTTGAGTTCTGCAAGTTGAAGTTAGTTCACAATTCTGGTAGCCAAAGCTATTGCCCTAACAGGGAATGCATGTAGGGAGAAATCCAAATCACGTTCAAGTCAYACAGAAGATATCTCTGTGGGAGTAAAACCAATAAGTTGGTCCAGGAAAAATGCAGGCAGTGTGTTAATCTATCATCCCCACCTGTTGTCTATAAATTTCAGCCAATTTCTAGCCAGTGGTTACTTTTAATCTATTCCCTGAATGGAAGGATTGTTGTCAAGGTGGAAGCCAGATCTGTCCCTGATTTTTCAAGAGGCTAATTTTGTTTTATTAAACGTTATGTAGAGTTAAATACAGGAACCTTTGGTACAAGGGAAGGTAATTGTTTTACAGAGSTGGTCTGTAGGGAACTTAGTGGAGATGGCTTTTAATAAAAAGCATCTGGAATGATGCCATGATTTAATTGAAAGGCCACCCCACTGAGCAAGGCACATGCTAAGGCAGGAGGGTGTGGTTCCATGAGMACTATGTCACTCTGTCTCGATTGCACCAATCTGTGCGCCAAGGCTAGAAGCCATCCTGAGCAATGAACATTTCATGGGAACATGAAAAGGAGTGAGGTGTAGGGCACAACCATGACAGCTCCCTGATCTGGCTGTTTCTTGATGCCTTAGCTTAGCACCACTTGAGAGAACCCAGCTAGCTGGGACCATGACAGTGATAGCACTGGAGTACTTCTGAAGGGRAGGCTTTCATCCAGTGAAAATTTTGTATTGAGGGGCATCTTTTGGTTAGAATAGGGTGTTTTGAACAGTGTGTCCATGAGCTGTGGTGGTGCCCAGCACAATTCCTGTTGCCCAGCCAGAGGTTTGACCAGCATCTGGTCAAATGGTAATGCTCTGTGTTGACACCACTGTGTTAGAACTGTGCTACAACCCAGGCTGTCTTTGAGAGAATGAGGAAAAAAAACAACACGTGATTTAAGAGCAGGCATCCAGTCTTTTCTCAGCCAAGGTGAAGAGGAGACTTACTCTATTCTGTGGGGCATGGTAATTCTGAATTCAGAAGCACTCAGCTGGAATGAACTGTGCTCTGGAGCAATTATTTCAGTTTGCAGTGTTATTCCTTAAGCCCTTAAGGGCTTCCCTAAAGAAATTGTTGTGGTGTCATCCATGTGATAAGTAATAGTAAAAATTGTAGGACTTAATACTAAGGGGTTTGAAATCTTCAAAAGCTCAGACAACAATGAGAGAACAGTGTTACTGCCTTTGTCAACTCATTTCTAATTCAGTATGTCACAAGAAGGCGTGCAAAAAATACTCATCTCAATAAAAATCCCACAAAGCAATCTGATGTAAAGYGTGGTTCATTTCAGTTGTGCACCAGCACCACTCCTGCTGGCCTCTGCGGTGTGTTSGACAGAAGTGAACATTTCTTCTGGGAATGTGCTGAGAAATGTGAGGAGCCTGCTCAGGAAGAAGCTGATACCTTAACTTACTGCCTGAGGTAAGAAATACTATCCAGAGTAATTACCCCAACAAATGTATCAGATAGAAATAAATACTTAGAAATAATAAGTGCAGTGCCAATCGTTCATTATGTTAAACAYTCTGTCCCCCCAGAGTCCTCCTGGGAATGTAGGCCAGCCCAGACCCTGCAGTGATTGTCTTTAATAGCAGCATRAGGAGAACTGACAGTCACTGTTCCCTCCCACGTTATTCAGTATGGCAGCACACCCAAACTGAGCTTGTARCATATTGCTGGATAATTTCTGTATCGCATTAACAAGTTTTGACACTAATACTAATGCTTCATTAAAAGAATCATGACAAGTAGGTTGGTTTGATGTGTGTTTAGCACTGAAAGATTTCCAGTACATGCARTGAAGACTTTTATTGCTGTCTGACAGCTTTGGCTATCTCCAGTCTTTGCTCAGTCACAGGGGAGGTGCAGCCAGCAGTGCTGCTTTCCCTCTTTTGGCYGCACTGGGGTCCTGGTGTAGAGACTGATTCTTTATGTACAGGCACAGACATTTAATCTTCAGGTCTGTTTTCTTTGGGGTCTCCCTCGCCAAACACTGCMGAGGAGCACAGAAATGGGGAGCTGTGGCTTTGCTGGGTTGTTCAATCGGGCAACAAAGCCAACACTCCTGACACTGCAGAGGTTGTACCGTGGCTTGTACCGGAGCTTGTACCGGGGCTAGCGTGGCCGGTATCGGGGCGGGGTCGGACTGTGGCTAGGCGGATGTCGGGACCGGGGGCGGGGCGGGGCCAGGCCGGGCCGGTAACGAGGTGGGCGGGGCCGGTAACCAGGTGGGCGGGACCGGTAACCAGGTGGGCGGGACCGGTAACCAGGTGGGCGGGGCCGGTAACGAGCCGGGGCTGGGGCGGTGGCGCCTGCGCGGGGCCATAAAAGCGGCGGCGCCAGAAGCAGCAACTCTTTTTTCAGTTCCGTGGTCTGCGGGCGGGGAGCGGCAGCAGGAGTCCMGGTAAGGAGTGGCGGGACTGGGATGGCCTGGGAGCCTCGCCCGGGCGCGGTGCTTTGCCGGGGTCAGGTAGCTTGGCGGCGGCCGGGTGCCTCGGCGGAGACCGGGAGCTTTCCTGGAGCCGGGTCCCTTGGCTGGGGTTGAGGGAGTCCACGGCCCGGGCCGGTGAGGAGAGAAGCTGCCGCGGGCCGGGCAGGACGGTCCGGAGCGGAGGGSGAGCTGGGACTGGCCCATCCCGCTGCTCGGGCCGGGGGCCGTGCCATTCCCGGCGCGGGTCGGGCAGCGGCGGCCGTGGGGTTCCCGCGGCTCCGGGCGAGTCCCGGCGGCTCTATGGGCTGGGGAGGGCAGCGGCTACTGCCGCCCGGGGCCTTCMCCGGAGGAGTTTGGGGGCGGCTGAGGGGGTTTCTTCTGGTGGAGGTTGGGGATAGGCGGGAGGTGTTTGTCTGGGGGTCGAGGGCATGGTCCTCGTTGAGGAGTTTGGGGCTTTGGAACGAGGAATGTTCGCCTGAAACAGGTGTATTCCTGCTTTCTCGGCTGGACTCTGTTCCCGGGTGGGGTGGGAGGTGTTGCAGCTGTTTTTCTGTTTGCAGGTGAAATAAATTTGAATAAAGTGATTCCCTACACCCGTTAGTGCTGCCCCACACATACACAGGAGGGGACCTTCCGTGTAATGAGGGTGCCTCCATTCCCAAGTTCCCAAGCAGTTCCCGTAAACTGGATATGGGGTGGTGGGTGGGCAACATTCCTTCCAGCCCCCTATCACTACATCACACATGGGGTCACAAATAGAGTTGCAGTGCTTGGTCTTAACTCTCAAGTGCCACGTTTTGGGTGCTTGAAATATGCTGAGTGGGTTTGGAGCTCAGAAGGAGACTAAGTCCTCCATTTTCCACAGCTGAAAAGGGAGACTTAAGTCCTTTGCGTTTGGGGTTAAAAGCAACAACTAAGTCTTATGTTTTCACCTTTTGAGAACAGAGACTAAGTGTTGCAGCTTTGGGCCTTGAACCCAASCTCTGGGGGTGATTTTGGGTACCAAAAGCACAGCCCTAGGTTTGTGAAGCTCAAAAAAAMCCTAAGTCCTGCATTTTCTTTTCTTGAACGTGCAAATTAAGTCCTGCATTTTCTGAGGTCAAATGAAACACACTACCTCAGTGTTGTGCTTTTGGGGCTCAGAAGCAGAGGGTGGGCAATGCTTTTCTGAAGCTCAGAAAAAAACTAAGTCCTGCATTTTCTTTTCCTGAAAATGCATGCTAAGTTCAGTATTTCTGGGACTCAGAAAAATAACTAAGTCCCTCTTTTTGGAGACTTGAAAACAGCCAGCTCAGAAAAATTACTAAGTCCCACTTCTTGAATATTTGGCAACAGCAGTTCAGCTGGTTGTTTTTCAGCCCCCAAACAGAGGAACTTCGGGTGGGAGGGCTGGGCATGAGGACCCTCTCCGGAGGAGGGGGTCTGGGGGGATGTGGACCCTCTCCGGAGGAGGGGGTCCGGGGGGATGTGGACCCTCTCCGGAGGAGGGGGTCCGGGGGGATGTGGACCCTCTCCGGAGGAGGGGGTCCGGTCACCCTGCTTTCCAAACTCAGGGACGCCGGCATGCACCAGGCTGTTTTAAGGGTGTGAGATAGTCTCAGGAGCGAAAAGCACTTTTCACCCCTTTTTCCCATGTCCAACTGTTCATTGTGTACAACAGTTATTACTTATATTTAATAATGTTATGACAGTTAATAGTAATATGTAGTTGATGACAGTGAGTGATTTACAACTTGGCCAAAAGCCCAGCTAACTTCAATTAGCTGGAGCTTTAAATTGGGTKGTAACAAGAAGCAGCATTTATTAAGGCAGAGCTGAGAGCAGCTCAGAACCAGATGAATGGACTGAAGTGAAGCAGCCATGAACTGGAGCATCGCAGAGCTGGAACAAGCTGGAGCAGCCATCAGCTGGAGCATTGCAGAGCTGGAACAAGCTGGAGCAGCCATCAAAGTAGAGCTCCTCAGCACTGGAACGAACTGCAGCAGCCATCAAGTAGAGCACCTCAGAACTGGAATGAAGAACACTCCATAGCCAGAACTGGAGCATCAACAAGCTGGACCAGGTATCACCTGCAAGTGAAACAAAGAGAAGGAATTGAAATCACCTGGGTCCTCAAATATCCTGAGTAATAAGTCTGCAGAGGGTCCATCAGCAGGCGTTGTATGAACCAGAAGCACCTGATGTCCATGGTGTTGGAAGAACCAGAAACACCTGGTGTCCATCAGCTGGAAGAACCAGGAACACCTCCTGGTGTCCAGCGTGTCCATCAGTTGGAGCTGTAACAGGTTTATCTGAGGGAGAGCTGAGCTCACCTGTGGCTGGAGCAGGAACRTCTCGTGGCCAGAGCAGAAATTGCTGCACCCTCAAGTCCAAGTCAGGCACGGGAGTGAATGTCCAGATCTGGAGCTCAGAGCAGCAGGGGTCCCCAGCTCTCCTGGGGTGGTAGTACAACAGCCACTCTCTCCTCTGTCCCTGCAAAAAGTCAAGAGTCACCAGAGTGCACCACACAACACAACACAACCCCACATAACCCATAGGAAAAGGGCCTGGCCTGGCACAGCACCTTCCCCTGGYCACCCTCGCCCTGCCCCAGAGCAGGACTGGGGAGCCACAGACTGTGCTCCACATTCTAATAAACATTACTGAGCCAGGCACAGCACAAACCCTGATCCCACCGAACAAGGCACAGGGCCAAACAACAAACACAGCTGAGCCAAGCCTAACGCTACCAAATGAATATAAAATGAAATACCAATATCAAATGATGCAGGCCAGAACAACCAGAAGCCCCTTGGGAGGGCTAGCAGGAGAGGATTGTCCCCAGCCTGCCCATGACCAGTAGCCAAAGCAGCACATGCTGGAGAGCTGCTGCTGATGTGTGGATGAGCCACCCCGGTGCAGCTGTAGCACAGCACCTTCTCTCAGACAGGGTGCTGTCCAGAAGCAGTGCCAGTGCAGCTCCAAACCACACCACACCAGGACAGTACCACACAATCAGAAACCATAAGCACAACCACCTAAATTGCACGTTCCCCAACAGCACAGCAGAGCTGCCCATGGGTACTCACCAACCTTTCCCTCCGGAGCCAGCCTCTCGCAGTGCTGTGCTGGGGCCATGGTCTTCACCTGGGCTCAYGCTCCCATGTCAGTGTGTCCAGAGCTGCTCCTGGGTGGGGCCGTGTCCCAGGCTGAGCTCTTCGGCCAGACCCCTCTRCTGTTTCCTGCATGGAGACAGTCCCTGGGGAAGAAGAGGCTGCAGCTTTGCCTCTTGCAAGATGAAGCTCTTGCCCTAGCAAGAGCTCCCAAGCCACACCGCAGGTCCCCGCAGGCAGCAGAACCCAGCGGTGAAAGCAGGCCGAGGGCTGCTCTAGAGGCTTTGCCTCTTCTCCTTCCCCCYGCTGTGGCTGCAGTCCCACCCACCCCTTTCCAGCCTCACCTGCGGTTTGGTGGCTCTGCCTCCCTCCGCCGAGCCCKGGAGCAGGAACCGGGCAGTGCCGAGCGGGGCTGCACGGCCAGGGCTCTGCACAACCAGGCACAGGGACGGTCAGGAAACCMTTGYCCAGACTTACCCAAAATTCACAGGAGGGACCAGGTGCCTGCAAKTGGCCCGTTCTCYGGGAGARCCCGATCGGGGGATGGGGCAGCTGTGCCGRGCAGCCTCGTCTGCAGTTTCTCCACAGCTGAATCTCTGYCAATACATTTGGAAAACACATTTCTGTAGCCACAATGTCCCAGCGCGCCGCCTGGCTCCCTCCGTACCGTGTAACGTTTCCCGCGGGAGAGCCCCAGACCGGGGCCAGCTCCGAGCTCCCGGCTCGGCCCCGGCACGGCTCCGGCACTGCCCCGGCCCGGCTCCGGCGTGGGAGAGCACGTACTCACCGGGGCCCGAGCTCCGGAACGCCTCGTCCATCGCCGCGGCCATCCAAAGGTCTCTCCGCTCGCACGGTCCTGCCGGGGGGAGAAAAACAGGCTCACGGCACGGGAGTCCCGGCCCCAAGCGGCGGCCCCGGCAGCGCCTGGCTCCCCGTTCCAGGTCACTCCCCGCCGCAGGACCGCTCCCGCCTCTCCGCCAAGCCGCAGCTCCCGCCAGGGCCCTGCCGTCCCGCCGGTAAAAGGCGGGAGCTGCGCACTGAGCATGCCCGGGGCGGGGCCGCCTTCCCGCGCTCCGCCCCCGCCGCCCCAACGGCCGTGGCGCCCTCTGGCGGACTGGCGGTGGCAGTGACACGGCCCCTCCAACCCGCAGCCGTGTCCCGGCCGGGAAGCGTCCCGTGTCACCCCAGTGTCACCCCAGTGTCACCCCAGTGTCACCCGGCTCACAGCCGTGTCCCCGGCCGGGAAGCGTCCCGTGTCACCCCAGTGTCACCCCAGTGTCACCCGGCTCACAGCCCTGTCCCTGCCCGTTCCGGAGGGTTCCGTGTCACCCCAGTGCCACCCCAGTGTCACCCCAGTGTCACCCGGCTCACAGCCCTGTCCCTGCCCGTTCCGGAGGGT
>NW_026623765.1:407862-410484 GCF_030028575.1 Malurus melanocephalus | reverse complement strand
CTCTCGCTGTCCGAGCTGCTCTCGGTGGGGCTGAGCCCGGCACAGACACTCGGGCTGTCACCGCTGCAGCCCCGGGGATGGAGAGGCTGTGTCTGCAGCGCATTGGATTACACACGAACATGAACCTTGCTCTGCACTCTTTTCCATTCCGTCTTTATTTATTCTTTCCCATAAGCAGCACAGGAAGACAATCATTTATTCCAACTACAAAAACCACTGAGATGCCTTTCAGGACCTAACAATGTTTAGTCAGTGTTCTTACTTTGCAGTTTACGAGGTATTTCAGGGATAAATTACGTCTCATTGCTAAGAGCTGAGCAGCTCCTAGCAGGGAGGGTTTCCARTTATGTTTTTCTAACAATCATAAGCTTGTTTGTAGCTCAACGCTTAAGCAGTTCCAGCACCTATCAGGCTGAAGCCACTGGGATTTCAGTATGTTGCATGGATATTTTATAACTTAAGTGAAAATTCTACCTGCAGTCTTAAATACATAAATATCTTCTGCCACCTGGCTCTACTGAAAAGCTTTYTGCTAATAAAATTCAGTATTTCTCTAATGTAGGGGTAACTGTATATTTAATTTGCATGTTTTCTATCAACACAGTGGTTATTGCAGTATTTTTCTATGCCAGCCTCTTGGTATCAGGTCATACATCAGTAGGATTTTAAGCTTTGGGCTTTTCAGGGGATTCTTTCCCTAAGCTCCAAGTCAGATTCAGCATCTGTTTGGGGGATGCATCTCCTCAGGTGGTTGCAGCCTGCAGCCCAGCATTGCAGGCGTGGGGTGSTTGCAGCTGCTCAGTGGTGAGGAGACATTTGCACACTCTGTTCACTCTGGGGTTCACTCCCCAGTGCCAGCCCACAGAAAGCAGCAGCACAGCCACTGCCCCGAGCACACCCAGGCGTTCCCAAGGACCATTCCCAAGGGACCATTCCCGGGCTGTTCCCAAGAGGCCATCACACCGTGGTCTCCGTTTTTGTAACACTTCTACTGCGAAGGTGTTGCCGKATCAGGCTCTTCTCTTTCAGGTACCTGAGAGGGAGAATGTATTTAAATAACCTCTGCARACTTTCAATCCAAATTCTAATGAGCTGGTCAGGTGGCAATGAAAACTTCCCCAATGCAGGCAGGTTTATTATTTTCTAAACATTTCTTGGACACTTTGAYTCAACATGATTATCAGCCCATCATCCAGTAAGAGCTGTGGCTGCTGTCGCCTCTCAGTGCTCTTGGCTTCCCATGCTCACAAACATGGGAGCCCCTTTGGCTTGTACCTGAGGGGAATTTTGAGCTACTGCCAGAGCATTTCGGTCACTCACAAGTTTTAAAGGGACATCTGGCACTGAYGTGGCTTAAATGCTACAGAACCAAAACAGTACCAGGTGAGTATTGTGTTTATCCCTTCCAAGAAATACAGAGCAGCAAATACAAACTGAGGAACCACTCAAAGGCTCAGAAAGCAAACAGCAAACAAAATAAACAGAATTTACCCAGAGGGTCCAARTTTTCTGAAGGCCCCACTCTGTGTGTATTACTCTGGAATATTTAAGAGGAACAGAATAGGGAAAGGATTATAAACCCTCCCAATCCCTCCAGCCTTCCCATCACRGTGTTCTGCTGGCACTCTTCTACCTACATGTGTCCTCAGGAASCAGGCCACAATGTACACATTCCCCTCGACTCTGTGACACGCCTCATTTTATGTCTGTTTACCTTGCAATTGTCTGTTGAATTTCCTGCTCCTCCTCTTTATTTAATCTGTGCAGAATTGATTCCAAGAAGGGAAGATGAAACGAAATGTACTGAGCAACCTAACARGGTGAGGACAAGAAAGGCACTAACTGTGGTTATTGAGAAAAATCCCATGAACTATCCCAAGTGAGCATATACGTACATCACTGCTGATCTCCTCTACATCCCCATCCATGAGGAAGAGCTTGGCAACCTCAGAGGGCCCCTGCAGCAGCCGCTGCAGCAAGGGAACATCTCCACTCCTCAGCTGCTTCTTTTCTGGGATTTAAAAGCAATGCCATGAAACACCACAGGGCCTTTATCTACCTCCTGTCAGCCTTTTTTCCTGACACAGATCCCATACTGACACAAGTGCTATTACCAKATACCTAACAGGTCCCCAATATTGTGCCATCTAAGGTACCTTCCCCCTCAGKACCCTCCTATTTTCTCAGGTGTTCCCATTAATAAAGACCAAATGTCCCTTTTCGTGAAAAGGTAAGAGTAAACTGCTATGGAAGTATATTTTTTCCCACTGAAAATTGAGTACTTTGAATTCAGCAAATGCAATCCAAAGCTGTCAGCTGAAAGGGCCCAAAACACAATTACTCAGTTTTTCCTGTCCAGAGGAGACATCTCTGAAAGGTCCGTGGAAAAGACAAAATGCCACACTACACACACRGTGCCCAAATGAGGACAGAGGCCTGGGGTGACTCCTGTCACTCCAAGGGACACATTCCACACGCACACACACACAGAGGATGATTAGAGATGAGCTGAGTGGTCAGTCTGCAGTGCCCAGCTTACCTCCAGATGCATGGACAATGTAAAGTGCAAATTCATGGGGGCTGTTTTCTATCTGTGAAACAAAAGAAAATCCACTGAGGCTC
>NW_026623765.1:390510-406872 GCF_030028575.1 Malurus melanocephalus | reverse complement strand
GTCAGCAGCCCCGGAGCCCCGGATCTTTCCGGGACTGTCCGCTGGAGGGCAGCACTTGCCCCGAGCCGGAGCCGCCTGTCCCTGCGCTGCCCGTGCTGCAAGGGCGGCCGCGTTCTGGAAGCGGCTCTGCAGTTCTCTATTCGCCACACACCACACCCCCAGTGTGATTTTTCTAGCCTCTGAGAGCCATGAAACACTGRTAAAATAAACCCAACCCATGTGGGTTCTTTTACACCCCACTCCACACACTAGGCCTGCTCAGTTATTCCCTGTCCTTTCCATAGGGCTGGAGTGCACACCAGAGTGAACATTTCTAGAATGAGGCCACACTTCCTCCTGCCAGCACAGAGTTACCTTAAACTTMCGAAGCAACTGTTCTATCACTTGTCTGGTTCTCATCTGGCTGTTGATTCTTATTTTGGTTTCTGATCCAAAAGCCGGAGTGAAAACTGATGTCTGGGAACAAGAACAGTCATGCAAAGGTGTGAGCGTGAGGCAAAATTCACTGGACAGGATTCTCTGTCCCTCAGGTGACAAAGCCAAGCCTAAAAATTCCTACCTCATGGTTGTAGAAGTGGCCATTGATTGAGAACCTGTGAGTCTCTGCTTCTGTTCTGGTGATGGTGGGGAGCTTTGTCCTCCTCCGCACGGCCGTGGCATCACTGCTGGTCCGGGGCAGGGTGGCACAGTCGAGCYCCTGCTCACTCCTGGACTGGAGTGTGTGACTGTCAAAGCATGGATAACCTGGACAGAAGAAAACACATCAGCACCGTGTGCAGCTGCTCCCCACTCCCTGCCAGCAACCCCACAGGAAGGAGGCTCTTGGTGAGGGGATTTATTCTTCAGTTGTTTTTTTTGTGAGTGGAACAGGAAAGGAACAAGGCACAGGCATAGGACAAAGAACAGGCTGACTGCAGGGGTTGTGGGTTGCTATTTTGTTCCCGGGTATCATCTCTTGGATATCAGCACAGCTCATTCCCACTGGCTGTTCACCAAGTCATCTGCACAGCARTGTGGGCCCCAACCAGCCCTAGGTGAGCGTTTCTGCAGCTTGCAGTAAATGTTCCACAGGGCAAACAGATTTGCCCACGCTGCTAGGGAAGGCGTGGTGTGAGAGATTCATATTGCTCTGTCACAGAACACAGAGTTTTTTGTTAGCATGAGAGCACTGACACTAACTTTGCTCRAGGTCTGTCTGTTCCTCAGAAGACTTCAGTGTCTCCCCACTAATGTGATGGAGGTCATCAAATTCTCCCCAGCGAGTCATTCCCCTGAAAAATCAAACACGTAGTTATCAATGATTGCTCTTCATTATCTCAGTGATTTCAGTTTATACCATGGGCAAGGTTGCTGTAATACATTCCTATCCCTGCTCAAGTTGCAGACTTCAGCATGATTGTTTTAGTCAAGGTCATAATAAAATCAATTAAAATATGGTATGACCAGGGATCCCAAAWGTAACACATCCAATTTAGAACCTGTTGAACATCAACCAGGACATAACTTAAACAGTTTGTAGTAATTCCTGATCTATTTTACAGCAACACCCTGGATTAATCAGTCTACCAGGCAGGCACACAAATATTGTTGTTTAAATAGTCACACAACACAGGCCTGTTACACAGATTAAATTACACACAGCCCCTTGTGCTGTCCAAACTGATTGTGTATGAGGGCACAAAGTCTCATCCAACCTGTCAGAAAAACTATATTTATGTTAATACTCCCATAATTCATTACGTCTTCAGCACAAAGTCTTCAGCTAGTTASTGCTTTGAGAATAAACCAATTTCTAGGCCAATATTAAAAAATAATTTCATGTATGTATATATACATATATACACACATATATATACCAAAGATATTCAGCTCCCCCYARTTTATGTGCCAAACARCGATCTGGGCTGTATTCCACACATTTACCAAGTTCATGTGAGATCAGACAGCCAAGCTGCTCTGCATACCTTAAAGCATGTCAGRGCAGCCCCACGTTTCTGGGATCATGAGTTAATGTTTACTTTAAGATACACATTTCCACTGGGTAGAAGTTTTTCAATAAMTGCCCTGCAGGCCATGCACATCCCACACCAGCAGACCTGGTCCAGGTAAACAGAGAGCCACAYTGGCCTAAGACTCAGTCCTTTCCCAGTTACTCCTGTCAGATTTCAKCCCTGATTTTCAACAGCCAGAGACAGGGAAGAAGACTTTACTGGAACTCCACAGCTGCAGGGATGGCAGAATTAAATCCCCAGTTCCAACATGTCCCACATGCAGTCTAAGACAATAAGTAATCAGGAAAAGAAACTCTGCAATCCACAATTTGTCAGGGAGTCATTCCGGGGGAACATTGGCTCTGCCTCTGTATTACCAGACTCAGATTCAGCTCATCAAATTCACCAAGCAAGGCTGGGGAACAGTGTTCAAAACAAACAGAAAGTACACTGAGTACCTGTATCAGCTGAGCACAACACACTGGGATATAAAACGTCATCGGCAGCAGCCTGGAACAGCTGCTCTGTGGGCATTTTAAGGGGTTTTTACACTGAATTTTGCACAGACAAAGCCAGTATTCATTCCCTGGCTTGAACTTGACCTGAGCAGCAATGTTTCACAYTTGACATAGCTGGGAATGTAACCTGGGATAGACAATCCCTCAGCACTTACCTCCCAGATTTTGGCATCATGCTCTAGTGTGTGCACCAGCCTGGGGCCTTTCAGAGGCTATTGGTGTCAGGTGTACATGGAAACATGGGGTTAATTAGGGTCTTTTCCTATATTTCTATGTCCATCACTTCCCCAGTTTTTATGCAGGAATAGTCAGTTCTCATGAACAAGAACAGCCTTCTCCAGCTCCTCAGCTTGAGGGCCAAACAAAGATGCCACAAACACATCTTTGTGCCCAGCAGAGGCTGTTGAGAAGCTCTGCTGTGCATCAGCACCGAGGTCCTTGGGGAATCTGGCATATCCTGTGTATCCACAGCATGAGCTATCAGGCAGTGTGAGCTTCCTCAGGAAATTCATACAGTACCTTTTACTGGGGAACAAACCCACRTTCTCTGTTGACTTCAAGGTTACAAAAGAGGGTATCTGCTTCTCATCCTGAACTTTGAATCGGATAGGATGCCGCACTCCCCAAAATATCGAGAGGATTCCTTCAATGAATGGKGTGCTTCCTTCTCGCTGGAGAAAAATATAAAATAGTGAGTGCTGCATAATAACCGAGTAAAAATAATCAATTAGTAATAAGCAATTTCCCTTCAAAGTAACAGGAATACAGTGAAATAGCTGAGGCTGACACGGGCCTGGAACACATTACTTGGAGAATGTGTAACCTCAGTTTTGAGCTATTTCCAAAACAGCCAAAGCTGCAGCTGACCTGATCAGTTTAGGAAAYCAATTCTGGTTCATTATTTTAGATAGAACATGTCATGCAATAAAAACATCTCAACAAGTGTTGAGTCCAGTGCTGTGAGGAGAAGAGAGCACTGATCTGGTATGTCCAGATTTGTGGAGTTTCTCTCCCTTRAATCCTTACCTGACTATATGTCAGTTGCAGATTCTCTTGATCTGAATAGTAAGAGTTATAATTCTTCAGAAGAGAACTGAGCTGCTCTCTAGAATAAAGATCACAATGAAAAAAAAATGTTTAATGTCTCTGTCAGTAAAATGCAGGTGGTATGTGGCAGGSTAACACCCCATACCTGTACTACCCACTGCGTCCTTGTACAGGTGTGTGAATGATCCATACATCATTTCCTGAGAGTAAAGTTTTGTCAGGTTACTGGGTTGCTCCAAAGTTGCTTCTTTAAAGACCCAGAGKAAATAAATCAGTCACTCTTACATGACCTTAATAACAGTGGCCCAGAATAGCTGGTACTTTGCACCTCTGTGGCAGCCGTAGGAGGAAGCAAACGGAGCCACATCCTCATGCAGCAATACTGCAGTTATCTTCACAAGGCTACACTTTGTTTTTCCTGCAGGATGGCTTCCATTCGGTGTTAACATCGCTTCAGATACTCCTCTTATTTCCTACTACCTGCAGTAGTCCAACATTTCTGTTTCCATCTTGAAACAAAGCAGCTTTGCACCAAGCCTTTGCTGAGGGGAGAAAGGATGGAGGTGAAGAGAACCTCTGCCARCAAGCAAGGAGCCATGGAGACAAAAAGCCAGCTGCAGCTTAGGCTAAGGAGGGCTCAACAGTGGCAGAATTAATTGAAAGGTATTTCAAGGCCACTGAGAGTAAAACACTCCTCCCCACACCACTTAAAAATGACTTAAAAGTAATTCAAGCAAGCAATTSCCCCCCAGCAGAGGTAATTAACTATGGGAACAACTGCATGGAAGTGCACAAATTCCTCCTTATGGCCTAATGATTACCATGGTTCAATGTGCCTCGCAGTGAAGCTTGTTTTCCTGTTAATAAAGGCTGTTATTTGCAGGTTTGTGTCTAGTGTGAGCTATTGAACAGCAGACTGAACACACAGCACTTGTAAACTGCGCCACGAGTTCCTCAGAGAGCTGCTGAAGCTGTTCAGGACYCGTGTGCCATCAGAAACACTGCTACAACTCCTCCAGCAATGTTAAATAAAAGTTCCCCAGAGGAGCTGGCTGTCCAGCATGGAGACAGGCCCAGGAACATTCCCCTCGGGCCAGCTGCTCCCACAGCAGAGAGGGAACCAGGGACAGCCAGCAGGGCAAAGTAACGTGTCCATGCCGTGCTTGGGGCACAGGCCAGGCAGAGCATGAACATGGAAAGCTTTCCCTGGCATACCTGTCCCTCCCTTGTCCACCTTATAAACAGAACAGTGTCCTGGAAAGCTTTCCCTGGCATACCTGTCCCTCCCTTGTCCACTTAATAAACAGAACAGTGTCCTGGAAAGCTTTCCCTGGCATACCTGTCCCTCCCTTGCCCACCTAATAAACAGAACAGTGTCCTGATGCTTAGTGAGCCTTTTCCCATAGTGAGAAGGGAAATGATCAACTGGGCTTTTACCTGCCAGGTAACAGGAGGACAAAGGCTGCACCACTAAACTCAAGGTTCGCTGCATCCCCTGCTACATTTCKGGATGTAAATTATTTACATTACTGCAATTCCACACACACAAATATTTTTAACTAGCTTTTTCAATGGAGTACTGGACTCCAGACAAGGATTTTCAACATTGACTTCAATTCACTGTGGTCTTAAATCCTCAGAATAGTGTTGTCAACAGCCCTTCTTTCCATGGTGTTGAAACGGCTCCTGACAGGTTCTTTGTGTCCCGTGAGCTGTGAGGACTGTATTCAGCTCACCCCACCACACACTTGGCCATCAGTCACATACAAGCCCCGTTCTGCTGACATTGGCTACAGGTGAGCAAGATAAAGCACCTCGTGGCCTCATAAATGGGCAGGTTCCACACGCAGCTCCTGATGAACAGGCAASTAGGAGATAGAGAGTTCTGACAGATGTTGTGACAGACCTGCTGATCCTGCTCCAGAGATGCTGCTAACTCTCAAATCTCTTTGTACTTAAGAGCCTTTGGCAACCATTTTACTGACAGCTGTTATTTCACAAGTTTTTCCAAGCAGGATGTTGGGAAGGGGAGCTCCCTGAAGATGGGTCACACTGAGGCTCACCTATTACTGTTAGTCCATGTTGACTGCAAAGGCAAATAAAATCACAGACTAACAGCAGTAAGAGTCTGCTAAGGGCCATCTCTGAAGCAGATTCTGTTTCTCAGAGCAGGCTCTCAAGATTTTCAGTTTCTTGCCTTGTCTAGATAAACTTGCCATTMCCTTCCTCAGAAGTTTGCATAAGTAAATCTTGCAGATTTAAGCCTTGCATTAGTGCAACCAACAGTGACAAACCACACAAGCAATCAGAAAAGCCCTGAGGGAGAGATTTAAGAGATTTAACTCTGACTTGTTTGTCCTTGTGTGCTGGAGATGTAAAAGAAAAAACATTTYCCTTCTTTTTGCCCTAGAAGGAAATGACGTGCACCAGCCTAGTTCCAGGAGTTTTACTGTAACACATCTTCCTACTGCCCTAACCTAGAGAGAGATGCCATCTCTGCTGAGTTTGACAGCTGGAAAATCAGCAGCTCTTATGTTCCAAGTCTTTCTTCACAGCAGCTTTGTGACAACAGCCATTAATGGAAACCAAAGCCGAAAACTGGCAGAACAGCTCAGCCCAAAAACATAACATGCACTGCAGATTCACCACTTGGTTCAGCAGGAAAAGCAGGAGACAAAGAAGCTGCAAGGTCAGGTGCTCAGTGGTAAACCACAAGAGAGCCCAGACTGCTCTCTGGAAACACAGAGCCAGGAGAACTCACCTGTGCCCTCTCCTGCCCCAAGCCCTACAACAATCCCAGAMTATTTATGGCAGTTATGCTGGAGATGCAGCAGCTCAGCCAGCCAAATCATCCCCCATGCTTTGGTCAGCCTTTTGATCCAGCCATTGTGCAATTGCAAACAGMGAGCTTGCCCCATCAGCAAGATTCACAGGATAGAACTGGAAGAGMAGCAGTGTAACAGCAGATTCAAGGTACAGATGAGGGATGATAGTCTGGAAATTGCATTGGAAGCAAGCCTGAGCGCATACGGAATGTCAGTGGTTCTTGAAACACTTATTTCTCTTTATTCAAGGCAAAGAAAGTTTAAAGCGTGTCTGTCATGCAGCAAGGTCTAAACCAGGATCCACATTTCACCACATGAGCAGGCAAATAAATAGGGGAACAAACCCCCAGAGACCCTGGTGCACTTGGAATACTTCCAGATGCTTTTGGCATGCCAAGTTCACACACATGAATTACCTGACACAAAAGCACTGCATCCCAAATCAGCAASAGTCTAAAAGGAACAACTCYTGAAGAGAAAGGGAATGATGCATCYACYGTCTGTGTGCTCTGAGTAAAGCCCTGACCCCCTTCTTTGCAAAGGGAGAAAACACCAGCATTGCTCAGGCCACACAGCAAAGTGTCAGCATTTGGGAACAAATCTCTACTGCAGCACRATAAATTCCATTACAGACCCCCTCCCTGGTTGAGTCTACAGGTAGTTTCTTTCCCATGGGAAGACCAAGAGTGATGGAAATGAGGAGAGAAGAAAGGCCCTTCTTCCAGCTCCTGTGCTCTTGCCAACAGGGGAAAAACAATCCCATAAAAAAAGGGGATGGAGCCAAACGCCAGGTGGCTCAGAGTTTGGGGCAGCTTTAGCAGAAATTCTTTCTAGGGAGACTGAACTGTGGAAAAGCATCCCACAAACTACAGAGTGCAGTAGCAAGCTTTTGTACAAGTAGGTGAAAGGGACCCTTTCTCTGACCACAGCAGAGAGCTGGCAASCCAAAGGTCTTTCTGACAGATTCCCTGCAATCCAGGACTGCCAAAGCCCAAGCTGCAAACAAGCAGAGCTCAACTCTGCAAACTCACCGTCAAATCCAGCAGATCTCCAAGATAGGAAGGGCTTCTTCCCTAACTTGTAATTTMATTTCAGAATCTTCTAGAAGGGCTATTCTCCTTAATGAACAAACTGGCAGACCCAAAGGTTTAATGCTTTATTCTTTTAATTCCATATAAAGGGCAACTCTGTTCTGTAGACAGGTTAAATAAACTAAGTGCTAGGGACTGCTGYTGCTACAGGCTCAGCCTTCTACAGGATCTCCTGGCAAAGAAYACATGTTGAATGACTTGAAAGAAAGCAGCAAAGTAATGAAATATTTGGATTTTTAATAATTTACCTKGTTATGAACTTCTCTTCATTGATGAAAACAGAAGGCAGGTGCTGTGCCTTCATAGTCACTTTCTTCATTTATTCAGAAGAGATGAATCTAAACAACAGGTTAAGAAAAGTAAATATATCCACTACTGCTACAGAAGATGGAATAGTAATCAAGCAAAAGCTTTAGTTGGCCTAGTGAAAAAGTGAAAAGTGAAACAGGCCTGGACACTCAAGCTGAGGCCTCACTGCACCGTATTTTGACTAATTCATACTTTGCCCTAACACCCAAATGTTTCCCACTCCTAATAAAAAACACCATAAACCATTCCCAACAAGTACATAACGGTACCTTAAATCCCAAGTACTACATCTACAGGACTTTCTCCAGMAGTTTTAGGACTACTTCACCACCAAGATTATGCTGGAGTGGTTAGCAGTGAGAAAGCAGCTGATGTACTGSTCAGGATCCATTTGTCCATTTTTGTGGATACAGCATCACCCAGGGTCGCTGAAGCACACTGTGACTCAGCAAACCACTCTATCCAGATTCCTAAACTAGGCAACAGGAGTGCTGATGACTAGCAGCACACCAAGAAAGCAGGTGAAACAGCAAAGAGAGAACAAGACTGTCATTTCAGGAGGGAGCAATACAATTTACAGATTTCCACATTGGGATTCTGGCATATTATGCAGGCAGTGAGCCAGACACATGAGACTCCAACAATGCATTCCTCAGTAAGCTTAATGATGGAGTCTGGGCTCTTTCTTTCACCCTCGGGTACAAGAAGAAAAGGCAGACTAAGGAGTGTTAACTGAACAAGTGGCATCATACATGGCGGGGAAAAAACCTCAGAGAATCCCATGAAAAGCAGCAACATCTGCAAAGAGTGCACTGGAAGCTGATCATTCCACTGTCATTTCTCTGATTTGGGCACAATGCCAGAGGTCAATGGCCACTGTCCCATCCGGCAGACGAGTGACCTGGATCTGATTTYGGGTGCATTGGACAGGGCCTGGTCACAGACATCTGCAGATAGCTGATTGTCTGCAGTCCCAAYGACAGGCAGCCTTCCAAAAACTGATTTAGGAAACTTTCAACCTTCAACAGATCATGGCTGGGCAAAGAGTAAACACCTCACCTCTGGGTACTGCACTACTGAGCTGCTCTTTTACATGTCACCAATTTTTCACAATCATAGACTAATAGCTTCTAAAAAACAACTTTTCTGGACAAATGAGATATTTTGCACATAAAATACAAGATCTTCATCCTACAAAACACACGGGAAGTTATTTCACAACCCCTAAAGCCAGAGTGCAGTACCAAAATGAGYTCTACCTGAGCAGCTGGGGTTTCTAGCAGTGTTCTATCAGTAGCTCACTAACAGGAGCAGCACTCCCTTTGTCCTTTAGGTGACATCCATCAAGACAAAATAATACCTGAAAGCCAAACAAGCCCAGGGATTTCTGTGCAGACACGAGTCTGTGTGTGAGGAATACTCTGCTGTACACCACTGCTGGGGTTTTGCCACTGAAACTACTTCAGTATCCGCTGGCCACACCTTGAAATCTGATTTTATGTGATTTACCTAAGACCTCTAGGTGAAGCAGCTGCCTGTGTCAGTGTAATTTCAGGCCAATTTTACAAGATGCAGAGGAGTTTATGTACATTGGCACCTGGGGCTCCCTCCCACTTGTCAGGAAAAAACATGTTAAGAGCAGTGGATAGCCAAGTCACCTTTATTAACTGTAGAGCAACAACACTGGCAAGCTCCAGCACTGCTTCACTGYTTGTGCTTGTATTCTTTCCTACAGAATTTGGCTTTAAAATGATTCATCTGAAAGAAAAAGCTGATCTCTGCACATGGATAGAAGTGATCTTTACATACATAAAAATGAGATGAACACTGTGTTTTGCTACACAGTGGATGTCTCCTAGTAAATTGACCTAAACACCTTCAACAGATTTTAAATCAGCTGGGTGCCATTAAAATGCTGAAAGTGAATCCAGGTGGAAGAGTATATGGTGATGGGGATAATTCTTCCCCAATGCCYTTCTCTTTTCTGTTCCTCACTGCCCCAATATCCAGGACAAAGACTTCTCTCCTGTGGGTGATGCACAAACACAACTCTCACTGTGTTTTCCTCAGTTATGTGCCCTGCTCTGCTTCTCAGCCTTGTACCAAACACTTCCACAACACCAGCTTATCCCAGAGATGAACCACGTCTCACTGGACCCTTCCCACGGGCACATTTTGGCTGCACACCTCTCACAGCCCTTACTTTTAGGCAAGCCCTAAACTCTGGGTTGCCATCATGCAGTGACGTCCCCAGCACCATTACCTGACACAGCAGATGTCAGCATATTTGCACTGGCGCTCCCTAAATCCACACATTAGATTTTCCATCACCTCCTGCTATCCTGCTGCTTTCCATATCACTTCCCTGTAGTCCTTTTGAGGAAGCAAACAGAAGTAAAATGTGTTTTTTCTGGGTCCTTTTGATTTGAACTAACCAAACCATGCTAATTTTCCAGCTACTCCATCAATAGATGGCTGTGCCATTTATTCCAAGCCATCTCCATGGTGTCACACAGGTGGTTTTATCATTGTGTTCAGCTGGACTAGAAAAGAAGAGTTTCCTCAGATAGGTTACACCTGGAAAGTGGGATCTTGGCTGGACTAAACTGCTGGCCTGAGATTTATCCAAGTAAAAACCTAGTGTTTGGAGGAAGATTGACCAAAGCCTGAAACATCGAGTGAAGGAAAGCAAAGGGAAAGTGAGGAAGAAATGAAAACTGGGGCAGCTGCAAACTGAACATCTCTAGAGGACTATTGGATAAGTCCAGGAAATGCAAAGGGAAAACAGATCACTGCACATTTCCAAGCTGCAAGAGCATCAACACATGAGGGCACAAGACAAATGTCTGTAAGATTCATCTCTTAGCTGAAATGGTCCAAGTGTCAGCAGAGACACAGATAAGAGGACTTGCTCCCTTTTTGTTCAGTGCAGTTATATTTGGGTAATTTGGTAAGGGGACAGAGCAGGGGCAGCAGAGGGCAGGAATGACAAAGCAAAAGTTAAGAGCAAATAGCTACACAGATTTTTACCCAAGGATAATAAAAAGGCAGCTGCAGAGGAGCACAGGACAGAGGGGAACACCCAAGATCCAGATCCAGCAAAGCAGCTCCTCAATCTGTGTAACAGCCTGGGTGTGCTTTTTGGTGTGTTAAAACAGGGACCGCAGAGCACAGTGTGCTACGTGGAGCTCCTACCAGTGCTAGAGAAACTAAAACCCCAAACATCCACAAAAATATCAAGGCATTTTGACCCAGTGCTTCCCAAAACTCTRCCAAACCCCCAGGAAGTCAGGATAGGACAAACGTCTTCCATTTCTTTTACAGAAACCACAAAGCTCAGCTGTATGTTAACTCAGCTATCAACCACATCCAAACACAATCATTTGTACAGCACAAAGCTTTGCACCATGGACACAACACCATATCTAGCTGAATCATCTTTTAAACTCACAAGTGTCTAGTATTCAGCAAATTTTTTGATCGTTACTGGTTTCTAGAAAGAGGAATTTAAGATTTTTTCAAATACATAAACTCAGTATCAGCAGAATAATTTTATTAGTCACATACTCTATTTATGGGAGTTTATATTGCCTTTTTTGTTCTTTTTGTAAAAGTTTGATGTCCCTACCACCAAAGAAAAGGGTGGTAATTAAAACAAAGTACTTAAACAATTGTGTTTTCCTCACTAAAAACAAGGGCTTTGTTTTTTTCTTAGGCTTTCATATTTCTTCCCATTTTATTTTAAATACTCGCTATTCAGTACAGAGCATTTAAAAGCACCATTTGAGTACAAATCCCAACATAAGCCCTGTGCTCCGGCAGGCTCAGAATGGGATTGGACAATAGCAGCAGTAAACAGGTTTATTGGAATATGGCTCCTTAACTTCCCCACTCACAWCCAGGAGATGCACAAACTCCCTCCCCTCAGGCACTGCCAGACTGGGGCTCGCACACGTTTCAAGTTTTCAGTGAGAAGTCACTTATTTCCAGCCGATGGTCGCATTGACCCGCCCAAAAGAGCGCCCAAGGTCACGGCTGTCACTTTGAAACCACACTCGGGCACCGCGGGCTCGTGGCCGCGGGCACAGCGAGGAGCGGCGTTCCCATTCCGCACTGCCCACCCGCTTTCATCACAACTCACTCACACRGACCATCTCGGAACTTCTGACATCAATTTGTGAGCAAGCGTTTCTCCTTCCCTGCGGCACCCCCAAACCCAAAGGATGTGACTGGAGTTCGGGGTGGCTGCGAAGGAGCGCGCTGCCCCCGACACTGCAGCTGCAGCTCTCCRTTCTCTTACCTGGGAGCGCGATCCGGCCRCAGCAGCAGAGCAGGAGTTTCACGWACCTTTCCCCGAGCCCTGCAGGAGGCATGGCAGCATGGCCACCAGACCCACAGGGCTCTTCATTACTGTTTTGCTCAACAAACTGGGAGTTCTGCAAGTCCAGGACACTCCCCGCACCTCGGTGCACGTCGGGAATATTTACCTTTGCTTCCTCCAAGCGCTGGCAGGAGCCCGCCCTTAGTCCCGGTTCCACCTCCAGAAAGCTCCGGTTAACGCTTTAATCACTAACTTTCCGAGGGCAGGCAATTGCCTGGAATCATCTGCTGCCAGGGCACGCAGTGAAGCATCCTGTCCAGAGCCCCGGCACGCTTTAACGCTTCTGTTTTCTAACCCATTGCATAAAGGACTCTTCCCATCAGATACATGCTCATCTTCAGTGGCTGGGGGAATAACTGCTACAATCCGTCAGATCATGCCCAAGTGTAGATATCTGGATTTGGAACATTGTGACTAATTGTGACAGCACAGCTTGATCACTTAACTCCACACAGTCATTTTTTGCTGAACTGTATGAATATTACYGGGCAGGAGTTGTATCTGTAAGAGGGAAAGCATTGCCTCTTACTTTCATTGCTGAGCAGCAAATTGTAGAGGCAGATGCTTAAGCTAGGRGGAAAAATAAAAAAGGAACCAAGACACACCTTCCCAGTTCCTACGGTTTGCAAGCARTTGAAAAGCCAATGCTTAGAGTACTTAGATGCAAAGATATGTCAGTAAGAAATAAATACAATAAGGCAATGAAACCTCCAATTGTACTTAAAACCTGTAGTTCCCATTTTCAGTAAAMCCAGCTGTGTTTGTTCTTTCCTTGGCCTGGTCAAGGTGGCTCTGATTTGTTTCTAGTTTTCTGTCTCACCCTTGAACCGTTCCTCCCAATGGACAAGTTTTGATCTGATCTGAGTCACACTSAGTTAGTGATGAGTGCCTGGAAGGACTGCTCAGTGCAGCCTGGGAGCAGGTATTGCATGGGGAGGGGAAACAGGCCTYCAGGGCTGCAGAGCAGGAACTGGTTCACTGGCAGCTCCAGGAAACAATGCTTTGATCCCTTTCATAGGAATTAAATAATCGATGCGCAATTATTTTTTCATCTTTCATAATCAACATAGTTTGCATGCCCTGGAAATCTRTGAACAAGTCATGACTTGGTAATACTATTTTACCTCTTCAGTGAAAGGGTAATGATGCTTCCTTTAGAACAGGCAGGGAACATGATGATCCTGGAGTCTTTACACACTCTATTACTTTTCTGCTTCTTACATGATTAATAACCARGTAATTTTAAGTTAATAAGTAATTGGAAGTTGGAGTTAAGCTACTTCATAACTTGGCCTCAAATCATTAACAGACTGCTAAAGATAGGAGAGAACCTCCAACGGGGAAAACAGAGATTCCTGTTCTATTTTTGTAGTAGATAATTACAGTAAGTGGGGTGTCATGGCAGCGTCACACACACACAAGCTGCACTTCAGTGGAAGGACTTTGATAMACACAAAATATTCCTTTGTTTTATAGCAAGAAGGAAAATCCCTAATCCTGTTTGCAAACACCTGTTTCTAGACAACGCGTTAACTTCAAACACAGAGAATTCTTCCTGGATTTTCTGAGCTAGCTACTCTAATGCAAAAAGAAACCCTCATCTGACAAGACCCACATTTTGCTTAAAAAACAAGCAATCAATTCTTTTCTTCTCATTACAAATGCTACCAGAGGGGTGGCATGATCCCAGGAACAAATCAAGAGAGTAAAACCTGAATTTAGCCTGCAAAGGGCCTCCCACTCCTTAGCAAGATTATTTTCTGTCATCACACCCAAGTGCCAACAGCAATACTGGTGTGCCAGGACATGTTCTGGAGCCACAACTGATAAGCTCCAAAAGCAGAAACTGCGTAACAGATGACTAGCTCAGATAATGAAGCACACAGTGCACGCAGGGGCTTAGGCACTGTCATGGGCCGTAATTCCTCACACACACCTTTAGGTGGATTTGAGGCCATGAATTTTTAAGGAATAGAAAAGAGTCTGAGCTGAACTTGTTTCAGTAGCACATGTACTAAAAGCTATGGCTGTAAACATCACATCAGGAACTGACCTTTGCCTGCATAGAAAACAGCTTGCAGGTCTCCCAGTCATCATATCCTCATGAGCCACTGTTGGATGGGCAGGTCTGAACTACACCTCTGAAACACCTTTAGTCATGCCTTGTGGCTGTCCTTGCTTATCCRCCCATGACRGCATCCATTCAATATTATAGGGCTYCAYAGAGGCACACAAGGACTTTCACTGCCTGGAGCTACAGAATATCATAGAGGGCAGGACCAAAGGGAACTGCCCTGTCCCAACGAGCTACAGTGACACAAYTTGTCACTCCCATTAGAGCTCAGCCAGGAGTAAAATCACCGCYTCATCACACCCAGCCACCTTGCACAGCACTTAGAAGCTGTAACTCTGCCTCACTCRAGGTTTTCAGGTGTAGATTTCTCTAAAGTCCATAAACCATCATTTCCCCAATATTTTTCTCTAAGTGGTGCTATGTATCTGGGTTATTCAGTGGATCAGAGAGCAGTGGGCACCAGGGAATGCATGGCACTCACAGCGTGCCTGAGCAGCCACGGTGCTGCACTCACACCCCTGCCTGGGCAGSCATTCCTCACATCGTGTGCCTTGGCTCTGCGGGCACTCAGCTCTGCACCCTGTGCTGATAGGCACAAATCACTCCAGTCATACACCAGACTCCTGGGAAGCTGGGAAACCAGCAATGTCTGAGACCTAAAATGTCTCAGCAGTGAATACTGGCAAGTTTATAATAAATAATAAAGTGAATAATGCAAGTGTTAGAAAAATCATTCACAAAGAACTGTGCAATATCTGTGCATTAGAGATCTATACAGACAGTAGAGCAGATGATCTAGAAGCATCCATGGCACTTATTTATTAATCTGCTCTTGAAAACATGAGCCCAGAGGGCACTGGGAAGGAGAAAGGCAAAGCAGAACAGATCAGGCTGACTCACTGAGGTTCTGCCCTGAGCTGGGTGTGTTGAGGGGACCATTGCAACTCCTTTCTAAATTCACCCTCTGACAGAGACGAGTAAAATCAGCTGAGTCAACTCAGCTGAGTCTTCTCACAGGAAATCCCCCCAAAGACACTGCAGCTCTGTGCTCTGTGTCACTCCTGGCCTTCCATAATGCTGCTTTTCCCTTACCCTATCAAATAACCCCTTGGAGAGTTGTGCTGTTGAGCATGTGTTAGCAAGAGTAAATACATTTATATACTTACTGTGTCACGTTCATATCCCTCCAAGTGTCTGRTTGTATGGATCACATTTCTCTTCTCATTCAGATATCCAAGGCCCAAATTCTTAGGATCCTAGAGCTCAGGGTGGCATTTATGTGTCCCCTCGAGGGCAGAGGCGGTGGCATTTCACTGGCACTGGAGGAAACAATAGTCTCTAACTGTGAAGGGTCAAACCCTCTTTCATGCTTGGCTCACACATTTACCAAACTATGCTAGGTTTTATGGGAATTAAGACATTCGAATTAAGACATTCTGGCCTAGAAGTGCTTTGGAAAAACAAATCCAGAGGAGAAGAGAGGCACATGGAACACAGTGGGTATCAAACCACTATATGACTTGGACTACAAACCCTGCCTGTGCCTGTGCAAGGCAACATAAACAAGCCAATAGCTGTTTAGGAGATGCTGAAATTTTGGAAAGATTTTTCCCTGTGCAGTTGTTTAGAGGGTGTGCCTTCCAATTTGGAATTTGATCTGTCTGAAGCTGTCATTCTCAGCCCCATGGGCAATATCTTGATTCTAGCCAATACACATGTCCTTACAAGTGAAGAATCTGAATGCACTGGGAATGCAGATTCAGCCTCTGGGACAGCGTGGTCCTGGCTTTTACGCAGGAAACCACAGACTACTGGGTGACAGAGCCAGTGTCCAACAAGAACATGGCCAATCAGCTGAAAAGCTGCAGTGTCTGTAGGATTGATACCTGGAAGTTGTGCTCAGCCTGGTCTGAGCTGAGAGCACAGGTTCTAACAGGTGCACCAGTGGAAGCAGTGTCACGCATGAAGCCTTACGCCCAAGTTATTGCAGAAATGAACGACGCTGGTCAGTGTCAGAGGTGACATTTCAGGTAAAGACAAAACCTTCTCGTAGGTGAGTACGTGCCCAGGTGGAACGAACTCGGTGTGCATGAGCAGCGCTGGGTGCAGGTTTTGGGTCTGGGGTC